>NC_056745.1:1435266881-1435269381 GCF_019279795.1 Protopterus annectens | reverse complement strand
AAACACTTCGGTGACTTCTGTCATTGTCTCTTGGACAGTCACTTGTTCTAACTGAAGAAATCGCCAGTAAAACACTCCTGGGTGACTTAATTCTCTTCCTGGAGCTACTCCCACTCTGCATACTTTTAATGTTGATGACTTAAACATTGTTGCAAATGTATTACTTTAATTATTAACTTTTATTGTACAGTTCTTAAGTCTTTGTCAATAATTTCCTCTGCTAATCCAGTTATTCTTAAACAGACTCTCTTGAATAGATTTGCAAAGTAATTTAGTATATTTCATTTAATATAACTATATGTATTTACCCGTCTTAACTATCTGGCTGTATAAATAAAGCAAATTGTTTTTTTTCTGGGTCTGTGGGTTAGCTCTGTATCTGAAATAAACTATGTGGAAGTCAGTGTTAAAATCCTGTCTCTGGCTTATTTTTGGAGCAAGGAAACTGTATTAATGATTACAAACAGTGCTTTATTCCAACAGCAAAAACATCTAGAAATTATGTTCCATTTAAATCCAGTATCTGCAGTTGTTCCTCCCTCTCTTGTTCAAGTATATCTTCCAATTTAGTTCAGATAGTTTCTCAAATGTTTCAGAGTACTCCCTTGGAAATCCTGCACTTCTTTTCTAACTGGATAACTGCTTTCATCTTAGGTAGACTTCTTCAGAAACTGTGTAGACAAGCTCTTTTGTTGGATACCTGATAGGATAAAAACTTGTTCACAGAATCAAGTGCTATCTAAACTGAAAGTGGTTAACCAACTGTGATTAAAGTGAATTTATCCTCATTGTGTTCAATATTTTTTGTGAACTTCTCCAAACGGGCCAGACTTATCAGACTGTTTATGCTTTTGGTTTTACTTCTACAGAAAACTTTAGTTACTGAATGCTGCTGATACCTGTATTACCTTGAGTCCCATTTCTCTCCCAAACATCTTTAAAACTAGCTCACTTATCTATCAATCTATGTAGCTATCTACCTATCTACGTATCTATCTCTCTATATATCTACTTATATATCTGCCGAGCTATCTCTCTATCTATTGATCTCTCTGTCTCTATCTCTCTCTCTCTCTCTCTCTCTCTCTCTCTCTCTCTCTATCACTCTCTATCTATCTATCTATCTATCTATCTATCTATCTATCTATCTAACCCTTTCTCTCTCTCTCTCTCTCTCTCTCTCTCTCTCTCTGTCTCTCTATACCTTTCTCTCTCTCTCTCCCTTCTTTGAAACCAGGAACACCTTGAAATGGTGTGCTCGCCTTACATCATCCTCTGAATCTTCTTCTTGTTCCAGCTCCAACAACACCTTTTGACCTTTTGCGCGCACCTCTCACCTTCCTAAATTATGATCTATATCTGGATTCATTAGCGCAGTAAAAATCCCCTGCTATTAATTCCTTGCTATAGTGAGGAGTTCCCATTGTCACAGTTATAAATGGTCTGTACAAACAACCTATCAACTCCTCTCTCTTATCTGTACTCTTACAATAACCCAACATCCTGCTTAATCCTCCTCTGTAAGATGGACCTCTGCTCATAATGGTCTCCATGTCACAATGAACACTCTTCTCTGCCTTGTCCTTTAACAGAGCTGGAGCCCGGTAACCATCAGTATCTTCCACCTATTCATGATGATGCTTTCCTTCTTAACTTAGTTTCTTCGTAAAGTCTATCTTCGTAAATCTTTATAATATCTATATTTTCTCCTCTTCACTGGGTGACAACCTCTCATACCACATTACATCACATAACAGCAAAGACCCTTTTCTTTAACATTGATCTCTCTCCCACCATCTTTGTCTCCCTCCCTCCATTTCTTGACATCCCCTCTCTCCTCTCTCAGACAGGTTCATAATAATCCTTGGGTCTGCTAGTTGTAGATACTGGGTCTCATAAGCCACAATAGAAGACAAAGTGTGTAGCACTAACAGTTCTCATGATTAACTCCCCACCCCCACTCTTTCCACATATAATAGCACCAGTCCCCAAACTTCTTCCTCTATATTAATTACTCTCATTAAACATAGTCAATTTTTTCTCCAAAATGCCATACTACAAAGCAGTTTCTCTCATTACATTAATGAAAGATATGTCCTTCTTCCTCTTTAAAAAGTTTTCAGTAATGGTGGTTTTTGCTATAAGGTATATAGCAGAATGACGTGCTCCCTCTTGATATTGGTATTTCATGTTATAGAAAACCATGCCAATCTTATTCAGTAAATTTAAGTTAGATTCATATTAATTCTCCTTATAACAAAATCTGGCACCTTGCCCTTTGATCTTGAGTGTTTATTGTGGGCAAAACCCTGAAAAAATTAGAATCATAGTAACTCAACCCTTATTTAGAACATTGCTAATTTAATGACATCATGCACACACACACACACACACACACACACACACACACACACACACACACACACACACACACACACACACATGCCGCATGCACACACAGAGATATACACTGAGATACACATGCACACACACACACACA
>NC_056745.1:1435064381-1435264381 GCF_019279795.1 Protopterus annectens | reverse complement strand
TACAAACAGAGAGAGTAAAGAAAAAAAAACCCATGGTTAACAGCCAGCTGTACTGACCTCATGAAGCAAAGACATAGCATGGAAGAATTGGTAACAAAACAGACTCAACAAAATATCCAAGCTTATAAAACATTACACAAAAGAGTAAAATAGTCAAGAAATGTAAACAATCATACTACTATGATCTCCAGCTTCAACATAAATACAATCCCAAAAAAATGTTGGCAGTCTAAACTGCCCTTCTCAACTCAGGCTCAAACAAAGACCCCCCCCCATCTAGTGCCCCCCTCCAGTATAAATTCTGAATTTAACAAACATTTCAAAAAATCCATAGCAGACTTACTCACCTCTATAAATTCAGGTAACTCACAACTAAACCTACACACTACCAACAATCCCTTAACACCCCCTCCCCATGAAAGATCAATCACATGACTATACCACTGACCAACAATATAGATCCAACAATACTTTCACTTTCCATCCCATACCCACCTCTCAGATAAAAAATAAATATTGCTTAAGTTCAAACCCTGCTCCACATCAGCAGACAATCTCCCACCCCAATACCTAAAACTCGGTGCAGACTCAATTGCATATGCAGTCAGCATCCTAACAAACAGGTCACTCTCTGAAGCCACACTCTCTACAATATGGATCTCACATAACACCTATTCATAAAGAAGGGCAATCCATGGAATCGCTAACTTCTGCCCAATATCAATACTATCTCCCTACCTAAAATCATGGAAAGGTGTATTCACCAACAAGTCATGAAATATCTAGTCCTATACAACCTGCTCTCTCAAACTCAGCATGGCTTCAGGCCAAATCACAGCACATCCACAACACTGCTATTGTTTACAAACACCATTAAGGTCACAGGCAAAGGTCACCTAGTAGCAGCAGTATTCCTAGACCTCTCAAAAGTATGTGATACTGTTTCATACACGTTGCTACTTAACAGACTATTCAACCTATGTTGTTCCTCCTCCACACTCCAGTGGTTCCAAAGTTATCTCAATGATAGGAAACAAGCAATTAAATGGTCAAGCCAACTCTCCCCTTTCCTACCAAACCCCACAGGAGTACCCTAAGGTTCTATCTTAGGACCCTTACTATTTAACATATTCATTCAATAACCAATACACCTCCGCTTCCCCAGGAACATTAATACAGTATGCAGATGACTCATCCTTAATCTGCATTTCATGTACCCTCCCTGAACTGCTACTCAAAACCCTACAATCTTTCTCAGCAATCGAATCAAGGCTTACAGAATCCCAACTCTTTCTAAATCCCAAAAAACCCAAACTGATCATATTTCACCCCAAAAATACAACCCTCAACCCAGGTCAACTAAATATTTATGCAGCCAACAATACCATCTTGGACATCATTCAAGAAACTAACTTGGCGTTATAATTAATGATAAACTCAACATCGAGCCTCATATTCAACAAAATATAAAAAAAACATAAAAAAATAGGAATACTCTACAGAAACAGACAATTCCTTACTACTACTACAACCAAGACTACCCTGACTAAAACCTTCCTGCTCCCATCACTTCTCTATAGTTCCTGTATAATAACCAATCTGTAGAACTCCGCTGAAACTAATTTAGAGCAATGCTACAACAAAGCTGCAAAGTTTGCAACCAACTCCAACTAGTGTACACATCACTGTACATCAGTCAAGGAATTAAACTGGTTAGAATTAACAAAACAGCTTTCATATACACACCTAATTACAACACACAGCCTATTTTATAGGCCCACTTCCTGTCCAGCTCTGGAAGACCTAATACAACATTGTAAACCAAACAGACCCTTCAGATAAAAACCTCCTTGAAATATACAAACCTTCTAGAAACCCAAGAAAATCTCTATACTCAAACTCATTTGCTAAATCTTGGAACAGCCTCCCTCCCAACATTAGGCTAACTCCTAGCCTACCTCTGTTTAAAGCCTTTCTAAAAGAACACCTAAATAAATCACGGCTATGCACATGCATAACCCCAGGCTAATATGCAATTTGCCCTCCTATACCTCCTTCAGTTACGTTAACATCTCCACTACCATTAAGCACTGTCAAGACTGGAAAAAATGTCCAATACTACTCCTATCTGTCTACCTCCTTATGAACTAATCTAAATAGCACAAGTATTCATCCAATTCAAACATTTAGAATGGTATCGTGCAAATTTCCTGTCACTGAGGCAGTGACACTGTATTATGTTAAAAGGTTTGTCAACTTTATAATTTTGTGTAAAGTGTTATCAAGGTAAACGGGTAATGTAGTCACTGTATACTTATGTCTACTAATTTTACTTATAAGTCTTTGTGCAAAATGTTAATCATAATTAAACTAGCAATGTACTCAGTGTATACCTATATATTGTAGTTTGTCACAGTGAACGCCAGGATCACACTACAGTAGGGAAAAGGGCATGTACCTTTTACTTGCCTTACAGTACTCTACACAGTGCCAGTACTTCACTTCAGTGAAATGAGATTTGGTGAAATTAGCTTTCAGTAATTTGAGCTTTCATCGATTTGGTCATGGTGAATTGAAATTCAGTGAAATGTGTTTTCAGTGAAGCAAAGTAGACCCATACACACAGATACAGAGAGAGAGAGAGATCTACACACACACACGCACACACACACACACACACACACACACACACACACACACACACACACACACACACACACGCACATATATGTATATATATATATATATATATATATATATATACATACATACACATGTATATAGATATATATGCTATAGATATAGATATACATATATATCATTAGCACAGTTCTAGGTCTAGCCTTGCCTAGCACAGTTCCAGGTCTAGCCTTGCCTATGATCTTCAGTTACACACCTGTAAATGACCGTTGTGAAGTTAAGATGAAAATATGTAACTAAATCCTCTCAGTCATGTCTGTTTCAAATGCAGACTCATCTACTATTGAAAGTCACATTCATTCATTTAGATATTCCAGAGATCACAAGCCTGGAAGTTCCACATCACCACAACTTACACTTCTTAAATGCCCTCTCAATTAGTCCGTTTCATTCTTGCAAGTTTTATTTTACACTATGCCTGTCCTCAGAGATAACTAATATTTTAAATGCAAAATTGTACTGCTGCTACTTAAATATGTCAGGCAAGCCTGTGTACATCTTAAAAAAGAAAGAAAGAAATGTAGTCTTGATAAATGCATTCACTGAAGTATCTCATTACCACATAGGGACCACTGTGTTGTATTAAGAAGTGCAATTACCTCTACTCATCTTGCTGGGTTTTTCCTTTTAACTGGCTTTAGTTCTGATGCATGTTTTTTTCCCTTGTTTTGCTTTCCAACTTCTCCTTCCTAGTTGTGCTGTGGATGACACAGGTTCTGAGCTCTGAAATGCCATTTTCACTGGTGCCAGAACTGTTACAATATGCCCGTCTCCTGGGTGTGTATTTGTCACAACTTCTGTACCTCTGCAAAAACTAAGCTTCCTACCTCTTTTTTTTCTTTCTAGAGGCTCCAGTGCTATTGCTTATCTTCCTTCATGACGAAGAACCCTTCTCACTAGACTTCTTTTCTTCTGTCACTTCACTTGGCACATTCTTGATACCAGTCAGGTCCTGCTCCTTATGTACTTTTTTGGAGTGAAAGGAAGATGATGCTTAGTCATCCTCTTTCTCCCTCCTCCTGCTAAAATTGATCATCCACTCCATACTTTTCTCTGACTTCCTAGCATATTTTTAGTTATGAGAATCGTTCTTTCCTGAACCCTTTTTCAGGTCACCTTCTGAAATTCAGGGGACCAACAATTATCCTGCACCATTGAACAAACTGCTTGTGAGATCTGTAAGCTCTTTCTCTACCCCTTTTAAGCTCCCAACAACAACCCCCATAAATTGTATATCTCTGAGTGAATGGGAGTAGTCCTGATACATTTTTACTACAAGGCCTTCAATTTTAATGCTATGGAGCAGGTATGACTCATTTAATAACCAGCCATTTGGTGTGTAGGAATGTAGATTAAATATGACTTGTCTAGAGCTTTGGGCTGCTCAGACTTTTCCTCTTCATACTCTATGTAGCCTTTCAATGTTTACTGGATATTAATAGCTGGGAAAAGTCTATTGTGGAAAGCAAAACATATATTTTAGAATCATCTATTTTTATGCGATCCACGGCATGGGGTATGTTCCTCTTCTTACTTTGATTCTCCACATCGTCCATTTTAGTTTTAACCAAGGACAGCTCCTTTTACAACTTCTTTAATCTCAAGCCCTGTTGTTGTATTAATAAAACTTGCCTTTTATTCTTATTTTGCATGTGGTACGACCACGCTTACAATTTTTCTGCCTTTTCCGTCTTGCTAAATCCCACTAATTTACACCTTCCGTGGTCTTCTGCATTCCCTTTCCAGTTGTCTTTTGTACTGTAAAAAGCACTTCTAATACCAGGACTTAGGAGAACTAAATTATTTTGGGATGCTAACTACAGATCCTTGTATTAGTATAGTGTTTGCTAAAACTGCAACCCTCACATTAAGATAAATAGGCAACTAATATGTCATTTTTTGTGTCTTGATTTCATCTTGGAAGATGATCCCATCACTCTTCGACGGTCTGCTCATTAGCTGATTGTTTGTGTTATTACTGATCTCCTGAAATGATCTAGAAGTTACTTACAAGTAGATCTCAGAAAGAGAAACACAAGAAGTTTCTTATATGCAGTTAGTCATAGGTTTACAAGAAATTACATTTGTCTTTTTTATTGAAGGACTGCACTACCAGATATAAAATGGAAGTCACCCTTTTATTCATAAGCTGCAGTATGTTGGATGACTATATTAAAAGACTGCAATAACTAACATTTTGAAATACCACAAGATTGTTTAGAAGAGCCCACACATTGATCTGTATGTATAAGTGTTCTAATGAAGGCTGTCACACTATTCTGAATATGTATGAGAAGGTCTCTAGTTTAACATACCACAGAATTTCTAAAGGGTTTTATCAATACAGACAGACTAGAAATACATCACATAGGCTGTAAATCTTCAATTTCCTGGCAGCTAATGTATTTCATGGAGTATTTCATGCTGTGGTCGCATCAGAAACTATTTCTTATATTATGATTACCTATGCTTCATTAAAATAGTATACAAGGAGGCATTTGTTATTAAAGTTTATGTCTGATATTGTTGGCATGCGACAAAACATATCTGCATTGCAAACTATCACAGTACCTTTCTTGAATCTTGTATTTGTGCAGCATAGCATATAAGTTTAATGACTGTTGAAACAACAAAAATAATATCAAACAATTTATCAGAAATGGCACCCAGGATGATCACACAGCTTTCACAAGCATATTATCTAATAAATCACATGTCAGGGATTCAACACTTGATATTAACAAGATGAATTACTAATATTAATATGTCAAGATTCACAAATAAGGAAAACTACACACCTTATGAAATTTCTATATTCAAAATTAGCTCATTTGCAAACTACTAACATGCAGTCAAATGTATTTTTCCACTTCATTTTCCTTAGCAATATTGAATATTAAATAACTTACACCATTATACTAAAAGTAGGCAGATATTGATAATAACCCATAAATCATCAAAATTATCAAGTAACTGATCCGAGAAGTAGTCTTGCTGTGATATACATATGTAGATATATACAATTCAACTATTTTCCGGCTGTGCCGTGCAAACAGAGTAACATCAAGTATAACCAGTATACCTTCATTTATTTGAAAGGAGGTTGTACGATGCACCAAAGTGTGAAAGTACAATCTCCAGATTTCTGAAATGTCAAGTGACAATGTTGCGAATTTCAATGAGTGAATGCACATTGGTATTTGCTCATTTGAATTCGGCATTTCAGGTGCAGAACACACTATAGTGGGGATCAGAAAATGAACTCTTTCCCTCATTGTATATTAAAATAGAGGGCATGTGGGGGAACAGCCCCTCACATGGGGGTGCAGGGGGGCTTGCCCCCATAATGATGTTTGGAGATGTTTGGAGTTCAAAAATGGTCGAATCTGGTTTTCCAGATTACCCTTTTCGATATTTTGTTTTCGGGACATGTTGATTTTCGAGATGTAAAGTCGCACAGTAGTGTGATTGTACAGCTGCCTTTCAAGTAAATGAATGTATACCATATAACTTACTGCTCATTAGATTTATACATAATTTACTATGCTTGGTGCAGGAAATACATATAAAAGACCTACGCGATAAACATAAAATGCTAAGCAGGTTCACAAAGACTAAACAGCACCACCTGTTGTATAGTATGTCACTATACAAGCCAAACTACCACACCGATATCCCAATCACTACTAAGAAAAGGTACATATATGTGGTGCTATTAACTTGTTTAATGAAAAGAAAAGATACTTTAGAAAAATTAATGTATTTTTTCTTCTAGAAGGAATCACTAATGACACTACTAGAGCAGAGATTTCTACACATTAGCATGCCTAAACATCAGTTTTTCTTAACCATTATCATCAGCATCTATCAATGGACAAGGAGTAGTCATCAGAGGTTCAGTGTGAGTGAATCAGAGGTGATTGCCAATGTTGAAACCTACAGAGTACAATCCAGTGCTTATAGATTGGAGGTTTGTGCCCAGGTTGTGAAGTATGGACAAGATCTGTAACGGTTGGGTGACACTCCAGCACCAAGCATCAGCAGTTCTTAATACCTTATTTTTTCTTAAGAACAACATTGCTTGAATTATGTATCTGACTCCTTAAAAGACCCTTGTCTGTCTTCATTCATGACTTTATCTTCTCATGTTTGGATTAGGTTAATAATCTTTACTTGGAGATGGTTAATGGAGACATGGTCTGCTTTCACTTGCTACAGAATGCTGTATCATGTTTTCTAAATGGATTAAGTCATTACGTCCATGTAGCATCTGAATGTCAGTGCAAGATCCTCATTCCAACTTACCCTCAGCCTACATACAACTTGGATCCTACTTACATTAAGAAAAAGGATGATGCCTTATCCTTATCAGCTATATGCAACCCTGTACTCAGCAGTCAAGAGGTTGATTGTGGGCAATGCAGAAGAAATTTTTTTTCATGCTGCTTAACTTTGGAATTCAGCATCATGTCTGCTACAGTCTGAATCATAGATGGAACCACTTACGATGTACCTTAAGACATATGTTTTTCATGGGGCATTTTGTCCATATGACCCATTCAAATATGCACTATATTTTTTAAAACTAAATGATTATGTGAAGTCTATTTATTTTAATTTGTTATGGTTTTTAGTTTATATTTATTAATTTCTATAGTGAGTCAGTTTGAACATTGCAAGTCTGGAAATATGTTGGTTTTATCAGGATCCAACATATAGTTACTTTCCCAGAAGTGATGCGATCCTGGAGGATGCTTACATAAGCAAGGAGGGTGAGGGATGAAATCTGACACATAGGGGGCAGAGGGCACATTCTCCTCCTCCACAAAATGCTAGAATGCATCATTTTATAGGAAGCTAAGTTAGCGAAGTAAAGATTCGATCAGTGTATGCTTGATGAAAAGGAACTAGGTCCACAAGGTTGGTATTACATATTCATGATTACATTTTATCATAACAAGTCTAGCTGTAATTTTGATAACAAATTTCATGGAGTTTGATTTCATGTGAAGCTATTGAAAACTCCTTTTTAAGTTATTAATAAATGCACAGCAGAACAAGATATGCAGTAAAGCTAAACTACACAAAAGACACAACTGTGATACAAGTAGTGGATACTGATTGTTAATATTTGGAGGCTCTGCTAACTCTATAAGATAGCCACAAAGAGATCTAAAGATGACATAACATTTTGGAGGGCAAATGCTGAACATTATCATGGCAGAATTATAAAACTATAATGTGGGCCATCTCTACATCTACATAAAAAATGGAAACAAAAGATGACTGTGCTTCTGGAACTGGATGTTCTTTCTTTGGAACCGGCAGACATGACAGAGGGCCTGTAAGAAGAGTAGGCAGAGCTAGACATGCAGCTGGAAGCAAGAATGGCTATGTACATGTTGCAAATTGTTCTGATAAGCAGATTTCATGAAGGGGAGGAGCTTATCTGATATAAGCAGGAAAAACATGAGTGACGAACTCACAAGAGATAACCTGCATATTACTGGGTTCGCTTAAGGCATGGATTGTCAGAGACATCCATTGCTTTCCATTCCATAATTGACCTCCCTGGGTTGGTTTGCAAATGGATATTATGCATGGGTTATGGCGGATGATTTGAAAAGTATAAAAGAGATACATATTGTGTAAAAGTCATTTTCATAGCACCAATTTGCAGCTTTTACGAAATTTTAGAAAACGTAATGATTTATTGCTGAATGTTCATAGGGTGCCTACACTGGAAGACTTTTTATCACATACACATCAGAAGAATTACTTTTAATCCCTTGTGGAATTTGAGAGAAGCAGATGGCACTTCAAAGTTAACATTTCCAGTACTAATTGCGTGAAGTAAAAATGTTAAGAGGTATGTCATCACCCTATACAGGGGCTATGGATTTCTATAAACACTAGGTAAGTGGAAAAAATTGCTTGTAGTAGAAGACTGCACCCATGAAAGGTGACCCTACTGGACAACAATCTAGAGACCCATGAAAGGTGACCCTACTGGACAACAAGCTAGAGACCTATGAAAGGTGACCCTACTGGACAACAAGCTAGAGACCCATGAATGGTGACCCTACTGGACAACAAGCTAGAGACCCATGAAAGGTGACCCTACTGGACAACAAGCTAGAGACCCATGAATGGTGACCATACTGGACAACAAGCTAGAGACCCATGAAAGGTGACCCTACTGGACAGCAAGCTAGAGAGAAGGAGAAAGCAAAGGAAAAGGTCTGGTTAATGCATTCACCAGATACTGCTTTCAAAGACATACTGTGTCTGATGACCTACCTAAATGTTAAGAGGTATGTCATCACCCTATACTGAGGCTATGGATTTCTATAAACACTAGGTAAGTGGAAAAAATTGCTTGTAGTAGAAGACTGCACCCATGAAAGGTGACCCTACTGGACAACAATCTAGAGACCCATGAAAGGTGACCCTACTGGACAACAAGCTAGAGACCTATGAAAGGTGACCCTACTGGACAACAAGCTAGAGACCCATGAAAGGTGACCCTACTGGAAACAAGCTAGAGACCCATGAATGGTGACCCTACTGGACAACAAGCTAGAGACCCATGAAAGGTGACCCTACTGGACAGCAAGCTAGAGAGAAGGAGAAAGTGAAGGAAAAGGTCTGGTTAATGCATTCACCAGATACTGCTTTCAAAGAAATACTGTGTCTGATGACCTACCTAAATAGGAAAAAGTACTGCTTATGGATGATTGTAGAGGTTATAAAGCTCCACTTCCTTCAGGTCTTAACAGTATAGAGTGGCACCTTCTGTAAGTGCTTGCCTTTGTAGAATAGGAGTATGAGTACTTGAAAATGTTACTTTACATAGGAATCAAGCATGGAAGTAGGAAGGAAACAGTTTGTTCAACAGGTAGAAAATGGCAGGTGTTTGTAGACTAGTATGACAACAGCAACATAGTGGAAGCAGACATAACTCACTGGGTCAGGAACTGGCCTGGGATGTGAAATAAATAAAGCTAAAGCCTGGTTTATCCACAGAGGTGTGAATGGGGCTTGGTGGGTCTCCATTATTTCTTCAAGTTGTCAAATGGACTTTTATATTTCTGATTCTCTCTTTTGACAAATCCAGTGATCTTAACGATATGATCACTGAGAACATCCTGTAACAGACCCAAAGTGTCATGTGATGAAAGGGTGGACTATGCCTATGCAGTAGAAAAGAAGAGGGACGCATGCTATTGTTACATCCCTTGTGCTCACAGGGAAAGCAAGCTATTAATGAACTCTTTCCCATTTGGATTGGCAAATGATGTATCTGTTATTGGTATTTGTATATTTGCATGGGGAAAATGTAGTAGGCTTTTTCTTTACTTTTTCTAGGACATTTGCCCTACTGGGATAGTAAATTGTTATACCTGATATGTAATTAGGCACTATTGACTGTATTCCTTCTTATTAAATTCTATGACTGGTTCTTACTTGGCTTCTTAGGTTATAGGTTTGTGTAGCATTAAAAAGTTTGGAAGAGACAATAGGGAGGGGGTGTCAACGTTGATTATTTTGAAGCATAAGGAACCAAGAAGAAGAAGATTTGACCTGGCCTGTTCTAGAAGCCACTTGGCATTTGAAAGAGTAAGGCAGTGGTGTTCATTCCATGGTGAGTTGGCTATGAATTGACATATTTTATTGGACAGGGTCTGAAGGTCAGCAGTGCTTCTGACCGAGGCCAGTGCAAACAAGGGGAGACTATACTCAAGTTTAGCAATGAAGATGCATTTCCCTACAGCACCCCTTGTTGGATGTGAGATATTTTGTTGGCATATGAGACTAGAATGTAAACCATGGCTTTCAACTTACCTACGTGCTCATGGAAGTTTAGTGATTAGTCTAGCCAGGTCCCTAAACATTTAATGGATGTGGTGGATTCAATGGGGTTGTTATCACAGTCAAGAATAAGAAAGGATTGGGAGCATTTGGATAATCTTTTCTGGGTGCTGAATAACTTGGACTTTTTTGGCAATCAGATGTAGTTTCTTTGAGCTTAGCCAGTGCAGTAGTGTCCTTTTGAAGTTGAGTTTTAATAGTATGATGTGCAAGATCAGACCATATCATCTGCATAAAGAAGTAGTTGTAAATGGCGCAGGTCTAGTCCTAGTTTGTTAATGAAGACTGAAAACAAAAGATGTGCTAGAATGGAGACCTGTGGTCTCCATGGTAAATGAAGGATCTGTTGGAAAGACTAGGTCCTATCTTTTCTTGGAATGAACAGTTGGATAGAAAGTCTTTGAACTATGCAGTAGCATCAGGACTGACCACAATATATTGCAGGTGGAGTAGTAGAATGAGGCGGCAGATCATGTGAAAGGCATGAGTTAAATCATTGAACAGAAATATTTCCTTTAACCATATTAATTAAGATGTTAGCACTCACAGCCCATTATTTTCCTGCGAGCCTAGAATACATAATGTTTGATGGAGAACAGGTACTATTTTTATAGATAAGTTGCCAGTTGGTTACATATGATTTTTTTCAATATTTTTACCAAGGATGGTAAAACAGAAATGGGGATGAAATGGCTACAAGATGAGGTTTTGGTTTCTTTTGATACTGATATGACAAAAGATGATTTCTAAATATTTGGCATAGTATTAGTGGAGAGACAAAGGCCGTAAATCTGTTTAAGAAGGGTGGAGATAAAATTTCTGCAGTGGTACTATAGAGTTCTGTTCAAGCAGAGGTAAAATTTCATTAGAGGTAATTTTTAAGAAATAAAAATGAGAGATGAAATGGACGGTTGGGGGAGGATAGGCTGCCTTTGTTGAATGACTGCATTGTGAATAAGTGAGGATGTGGGAAAGCTTAAGAATTCTCTGAGAAAGTCTTAAGATATAAAATTGTCAGATGGGCAGTTTATCTATCCTAGATTGGAAAAGTCATTTGGGGAAGATCTTCCTGTTAATTTATTGACTTCCTGCCAGAAATATTTACGGTGGATGAAGAATCGAGATTTGCTTAGATTTTAGTTATTTGGTCTTGTATTAATGAATCACACTATTTTATATTATTACAGTGTTTTTCCTTCTAGGTCATCTATTCCTCTGGACTGGAGAAGAATTATATGGGATGTTTAATTAGCCAGTATGGACTGTTTTCCTTGATATTTTGCTTATGTAACTTCTGTTATATTAATACTTCATCATTACTGAATAGAAAACGAGGACTTTTTTATTTTGGATGCTTTGGCCCTTTTTGGGAAGCTCGCCCTTTTGTACTGTGGAAAGTAAATTAGTCATCTGATTTCAACTTGACTAGTGAAAGTGACCATTTGGCATAATGGTTAAGGTTTTTGCCTCCCGTGTACAAACTGCAAGGCTCAATCCTGACATCTGGCAAATTCCTGTTTGGAGTTTATATGTTCTTCTTGTGTCGCTGTGGCATTTTTCCCACCTCCAAAAAATGTGCTGAGTGTTTCCATCTCAAACTCACCAATGAATTGGAGTTGTGGGCAGCAGCACAGATTCTACATGGTGCCATATAGGAGGAAGAGTTGTATAGACCAACTGCTTTGGCCATCTACTTAGGTGCATAGTATCCTCACGATAGGAGAACCGTGGAAGCCATTCAACAGTGTAAAATATGGCTCTAGGTGATTCAGTAATGTTGACTAATGTCATCAAAGAGGCATGCAGGTTGAGGATCCAGCATACTCCAACATACTACAGGGACCCATGATAACAGTGGGAGGGTGCCCCTATAAAGCCTGGGCCAATAAGCTACTGAACAGCCAGTGTCCAGTTGCCCAGGCTGGGTTACCTGGGATAGCTGGATGTAAAACCAATCATCCTGCCAAACATGAACTAAGAATTGCTGCACTCGTTGTAGGTTCATTGACAAGATGCAGCTGGGAAGTAGGTGGTATGGAGGAGGCTGTGTATCCTATGTATCCAGAAGGGCAGTGCAGCAAAGACACTTGGCTTGGGAGTCTACTACTCAGGAGGAGGACAGGCTAGAAGTGGTGTGGGAATTGTGGTAGGAGAGATGTTTCAGATGGTAGTGAGGAATATCATCAGAATTAATGACAGACTCATGGCAGTCAGACTCCAGTGTAATGATAGGTCAGTATTCATGATCGCAGCCTATGACAGGGCAGTATTCATAATCTCAGCCTATGATAGGTCAGTATTCATGATCTCAGCCTATGCCCCATAGCAGGGTTGTGATAGTGAGAAAAAAGTGCATTCAGACAGCAGTTGCAGGACCTACTAGATAAAGCAGGACAACATGACTTGAATGCACATACCAGGACAGACAGAACAGGATATGAAGACCACCTGGGTCCACATGGGTGGGGCAACAGGAATAAACAGGGAAAGGACATTCTAGACTTCTCTCTTGCAAATGGCTTGATAGCAGCCAACACATGGTTCAGAAAGAGAAACAGTCACAAGATCACATAGAGTGACCAACATGCAACTCAGGTAGACTTCCTACTAGTAAGGAATGGGCACTGGTGTAAAATTAGACTCCCTATTACGCTGTCACAGATGCAGGTTGTCGAATACATCTTTGTTAAACTGAAAAGCACAAAAAGGCAAAATAGCAAAGCAGCTTTTCAGCGAATTCTTTCCCTGGGAAAGAATTTGTTTGGCCGCTTTTGCTATTTTGCATTTTCGGCACTGTAGTGCGATCTCGGAGTTGGTATATTTAAGTAGGGGTGTGTGTGTGTGGGGGGGGGTGAAGCCCCCCACATTATGTAATGTTTTACAGTTTTTTTTTTTTGTTTTGTTTCAGAACAGCGATTTTTTTCCCTTGGAAAAAAATCGCTGTTCTGAGGTTTTGACATTGTAAGCTTTCGCTTACATGGGGTTGATTATGTGTCGTTCGTTCTTCAGAGCATGTAATATCATAATATAGATCCTAGAATTAGCAATTGCAAAGTTATCCCCAGTGAAACAGTCAGCCCACAGCATAAAACACTAGTTGCCACAATCAGCAATGGTCAGAGAAGGCTCTATGGTTAATAGAGATCTGAATGAAGACCTAAAAGTTGACTGGAGAGAAAGTACAACAGTTCATGGAATTACTCAGGGCTGTAGCACCCCAAGAAAAGGAGGAAATAAATGGAGATGAAGAAGAATGGCAGCACCTTAAAATAGCATGTGTGAGGACTACAGAACAGATATGTGGCCAAGCCAGGTATGGAAATAAAGTACATAAGGAAAACTGATGGTGGAATACAGAAGTCGAGGAAGTCATCAAAAGATCTGTCTGCCTGGGATGATATGATCGACAGACCTTGATGCTTCGTCAGACATGGCTTGTACCTGTCACCCCAGGGATTCTGGATACTGGCCAAGGCTTTTGCCACCCCTATAGTGCCTTCTTTACACAATGTCCTAAAGACAAAATTACTACCATAACAGCTACAAGCAAAAGAATCTGACGGTTATGCTACTCAATGCTAGAAGTCTAAATCTCCAAATGCACCCACTGGAAGCACTCCTTTAAAAGGAGAACATCGACATCTGTGCAGTGACCGAGACCTGGTTCAAGGCTCTGGAGAGCACCCCAGCAATACCAGGCTATAATTCATACCACACTTTTTGGCTCCTGAACCTGGACTGAAGCACAAAAGGTGGTGGTGTCTCCATATTTATAAAGGATATGCACACCTCCAGACTAATAGCCCAACATAACACATCAGAGATACTTCAGGTACAACTAACACTGGGTAAAACTGCAATCCAGGTTGTAGCTTGTTATAGATCCCCCCACCATGTCTCAAGACTCCCACTCCACATTCCTAAACACACTGGAAAATATTAGGGTACAAACCAATACTCATACTGGGAGACTTTAACTACCGCTCCATTAACTGGGAAAATTACTCATGTACCAACATACTTGCTCAACGTTTTCTGGAATTCATTAATTCCAATGCCCTGGACCAACTCATTCTTACCCCCACCAGAGGTAGAAATATTGACCTTGTCATTAGTAACATGGGTGACCGTTGCTCTACATCAGTAGTCAACTACTCTCTGGTCAGATCTAACCACAAGCTAATCACCATGGATATCCACATCCAACTTTCATCCTCCCTAAAAGAAACCACCCTAAAAAAAAAACTCTCCAAAGCCAATTTTGGGCTTCTAAAAGCAGAGGTGGCTAACTTCATGACACCCATGCAAATGGAAAATAGGTGCATGACTGCTGAATCATACACCAATCCACTGTATGAGCACATACACAAGTGCATGGAATGGGCCATACCAAACAGAACCAAGACTCTCCTCCAAAAAAAGGAAGCTAATCTGGTGGTCCCCCACCATAAACAAACTCCAGAACAGAAGGAAAAATCTGTTGCAGAAAAGGGTGAAGTCCCAAGACTGGAAAAATTCCTTTGTTAGCCTCAACAAAAAACTGAGATCCATCATCAAATCCACTAAAGCTAGCTATGAAAACAAAATTGCTGCAGATTCTAAAGACAACTACAAGGCATTTGATAGTTATGTCAAGAATCTACATGGCAATACTCAGATCTGCTCTGAGGTACAGCACAATGGCGATACATATACAGAACCAACTGATATTGCCAACATATTGGCTGACAGGTTCAGTGCGAACTTTACCCACTTTTCACCCCCTAAAGGGCCTATCACAATACCTGAGGAATGCCAAGTCCCTATTATCATGGTTACACAGATAAAAACTGCACTGTCCAAAGCCAAGAATACAGCTTTCACGGGACCTGATAATATCCCTGACTGTGTTCTACATGAATTAGAAAGTGAACTGTCACCACACCTGCATACCCTGTTCAGTCACAGCCTCATTTCAGGCTTTTTTCCTACCAAATGGTGCACTGCTACAGTCATCCCATTCCACAAAGGAGGAGAGACTACAGACCCTGGGAACTACAGCCCCAGTAGCCTGACAAGTCTGATAAGTAAGGCTATGGAGCTCATCATTATGGACCTTATAAATAAGGACATAGGGAATCTCCAAACTCTCGACCCCATGCAGTATGGGTTTGTGAAAGGTAGATTATGCCTGCTCAACCTGACAGACTTCTTGGAGTCTGTCACCAAAGCTGTGGATGAGGGCAAGGTATTTCACACAGCCTACCTAGATCTTGCCAAGGCCTTCAACACCATCCCTCACTCAGGAATCAGATAGACTCACTAAACTAGGCATAAACCCCATGTAATAAGACTGGTTGCCAAATGGCTCACTGATAGAACCCACACTGTGAAAGTAGTAGACTCCAAACCTGAATACTGACCAGTTACAACACACAGGAATCAGTCCTAGGTCCTCTCCTGTTTGGCATCTACTTCTCTGAAGTTCAAGCCAACACAAAGGGACTCTGGCTGACCAAATTCACAGATGATTGCAAACTGGGAGCCATTATTGATTCTCCAACTGATGTAGACATTCTACAAAAAGGCATCACTGACACCAATGACTGGTGCTAGAACCAGGTCTATATTATATGATATTCTCAAAAGCCGACGATGTCGAATCTGACATCGTCAACATGAGAATATCGAACACTCAGAATCTCGAGCATGTAAATGGAAATCTCTGTAAGGGGAGATTTCTGTTTACTGCAATGTAGTGTGGTCTCGGAGTTGGTATATTTAAGTAGTGGGGTGTGTGGGGAGCACAGCCCTCCATGTGAGGGGTGCAGGGGGGGCTTTCCCCCTAATTAAACCCATTAGGGTACTTTTTCTTTTTTTTTTTCTTTTTGTCTTTTTATAAGGTCGACGTTTGAAGACATCGACCATATGGTGTCGACCATATGTTGTACGATGTTTTCAACCATCAGTCTTATAATATAGACCCCCAGAACCATGGCCTTAAGCTCAATGCCAAAAAGTGCATTGTCATTCTCTTTCGGAAATATTTGGTGCCCATGAACTACCGCATAGATGGTAGTCCACTAAACACCGAAGGTGTGATAAGAGACCTGGGGACACAGGTTGACAGCAACCTCTCCTTTGATAATCACATTGCCACTGTAATCAAAAAGTCCTTTTATGTGGCACATCTCATTACAAAAGGTTTCTCATCCATGAAGGAAGAGGTCATAATCCCTCTCTACTCGTCCCTCATTAGACCTATTATAGAATACAATGCCCATTTAGTGTGTACCTCATAGACACCTACAACAACTGGAAAGACCACAAAAATACCTCACTAAGAGGATCTTAGGCCTTAGACACATGCCCTATATGGACAGACTCAAAAAACTCCAGCTATACTCTGTCTCTTATCATCTACTTAGAGGCGATCTCTGCTTGACCTACAAAGCCATGTCTGACCCAGAGCTGCTAGATATGCTACACCTAAAGAAATCCCAATCCCTCCATTCCACATGCTACAGGGACCTTAACCTCATTACCACAATAAACAGAACATGCTGGAGGGACAAGTTCCTAACTCAGAGACTTCCCATACTCTGGAACAAACTTTTCATTCACATCAAGCAGAGCACTTCACAGGCCCTGTTTAAGAGAAATCTTGACGAGTGGATGCGAAATAAGAAGTTCACCCTGGGAATCACTTCAGTGGCCTTGCTTGACAGGGGCACTGGGAACTAACTTTGGGTGGCATGATGCCAGGGAATCTTTTTGGCTAGGCTTATATAGGCTCCAGGGCTGTTAGCCTAGTACACAACTATGAACCCATGAACCTAAGAAAGAGGAAGTGCAAGAAAAAGTGGAAAATAGAAAAGACAGATTGGGCTAGGAAGGAATACTGGCTGGTTAACAAAGAAGATAAGAAAGGGGTTGCAATAGCAAAGAACAGGATATTGGAGACACTCTGCCAGCTTCTGGAAAGTGACTCAGTAGGTTGCACAAAGAAACTATATCAGGTTGCAAGACAAAGACAGAAAGATAGAGAAGATAGATACTCTTTGTTAGAGATTATTAATATAAGGCTGAAATTAATTTTGTTGTAAATATGCTGAAAGATAAAGCATAGAATAAAACGTTTGCTTGAATATATGTATAGAGTTTAGCAATGTAAAATGGGCATTCATACTATTTGTATAACGACAGGCTTCTCTTCACAGCATCAGACATGATTTTCTCATGTTTGCAGAACACTCAACAATATGTGACGTTTTTTCAATAGTAACAGAACAGATGTTTCCTTTCATACTTTTGTTATTCTGATTGCGTGCATTTGTGCATTTTCACATCAGAACTGCTGACAGGACAATAGAAAAGTCTTAAAACAGACATTATGTGACTTCCCACAGAAGGCCAAAAAAGATGTTGTTGTGTCTTTCGGCTTATCCCGGTTAGAGGTCACCACAGCGGAATGCCGGTCCGCTAATGTTTGGTAGTGGATTTTTACGTGGCGAATTACCCGCCCTGATGCACAACCTTCAACGAAGGCACACCCATTCATGCATGCCTCCACACAGAAGATGCTCTAGCTGAGAATCGAACAGGACAACATCTTGCTGTGAGGCAACAATGCTACCGCAGCACCACTACCACAGGTAGAAGGCCAAAAAAGATACCAAGAGGAAATAAAATCTCTGTGCGTCACTAGCACTCTATATAACAATTGTAGTAGTTCAGTTATGTGGGAGAGGGACAGAGAGGGGTATTTTGTAGAAGTCATCATTCATATCTGTAATGAAGGAAAACTTTGTAAATATATGCTACAAACTGACAGAAAGAGTACGTGTCATTTGTTATAAAAATAAGTTATCTGTAACTGCGCTTGTAGCTGCAAAATATATTTCTTTACCAGTGTTCAATTTGAAAGGCTTGGTGCTTTAAACAGACTACAGATGGAGTCATGCAAAGCTCTGTGTCTCTGATTCAGCAGTAAACAACACAGCAAGACTGTGTGTCTTAAGAAGACTTTGGATCCAGCACAGCATAGAAGCTGCACACATAAAATAAAATTTTACCCTTCATAAGGGATGCCAGCAACATCCTGCTCAGCAGTCCACAGGACATCAGAGGCTGATGGAAGGAGTATTTCCAGTAGCTTTTGAATGAAAAAAAAAAACAGAGAAGTTGTACTGTCCTAGGCACAGCCTACACTGAGAGAAGTAGAGGAGCCCACCCTGGAAGAATTAAGAACAACACTAAGGTAAATGAAGTTTGGAAAAGCAACATGCTCAGATGAGGTCACAGGAGATATGGTAAAGAAGCTGAGTGAGATAGGAAAGAAATGGCTCCTGAAGGTACTCATACCAGAGTGGAGAAGAAGGTGTATCCCAGATGACTGGAGAAGAAGCATACTCATGCCAGTATACAAGAATAAAGGGGACATCCACAACAGTGGGCAGTGCAGAGGTAACAAACTCTGGTCACATTGCATAAAAGTTCTGGAAAGGGCGATTGATAAACAGATACACAGAGTACTAGAAAGTAAGATGGAAGATAAGTAGTTCAGATTCAGATCAGGATGCAGCACAACTGACATGGTGTTTGCAGTGAGACATTTAGTTGTGGAGAAGCTACAGATGAGGAAAGAGTCCAACTGGGCATTCCTAGACTTGGAAAAGGCATATGATAAGGTCCCAAGAAAGTTAACTTGGGCAGTACTGCTGTGGTTCAAAGACCCAGAAGCATTGGTAAAATTTGTGAAGGCTATGTATAAGGACCCAATGACTCAAGTCTGAAGAGTGTTTGGTCTCACAGAGGGATTCCCAGTGAAACTGGGTGTGCACCATGATTCAGCTCTGAGCCCACTGCTGTTCATACTGGTGATGGACTACATTAGCAAACAAGTCAGAGGGGACAGGTCAACAAATTTGCTGAGTGCAGATGATGTGGCATTAAAGGCAGAGTCTGAACAAAAACTTTAGCAAAGGATAGGGGAATTGAATGAAAAACTGAAGACAAGCAGGATGAAACAGATAAGACAGTGGCAATGTCAGCAAATTGGGGAAATCAAAAGAAGCTGAGAATAGAGATAGAAGAAAAGATAGTGGAACAGGTTAATAGCTTCAAGTATCTGGGAGGGGTGGTTGTGGAGCTTAATGAGGAGGTCAAAGCTAGAATCAAAGAGACTACAGCTAACTGGCATAGAGTGTCAGGTGTAGTGTATGACAGAAGAATGCCAAAGAAGCTGAAAAGTAAGGTGTACAAAATAATGGTGCACTGCGGTGGTGGTGCTGCGGTAGCATTGTCACCTCTCAGTAAGACGTTGTCCTGTTCGATTTTCAGCTAGAGCGTCATCTGTGTGGAGACATGCTTGAATGGGCGTTCCTTTGTTGAAGGTTGTGCGTCAGGGCCGGCAACTCGGCACGTAAAAATCTACTGCCAATCATTAGCGGACCGGAGTTCCGCTGTGGCGACCCCTAACCAGGAAAAGCCAAAAGACACAACAAACAAAATAATAATGCAACCAATACTACTGTATGGTATGGAAACCTGGACAGAAAAGGCAGAAAAGATGAGAAAACTAGAGGTGATGGAAATTAAGTGCCTGAGAACTGTGATAGGATGCACAGTGCAGGACAGACAAAGAAACGGGGAAATAATAGCAGAAGCCAAAGTAGCTCCAGTGGAGAAAAGATCTAAGAGAACAGATTGCAGTGGCTTGGGCACATGGGCAGAAAAGCAGAAGACAATCTGGTGAAGAAGATTTGGAACAGACAGGAAGAAGATAAGAGAGAAAAAGGGCATCCTGCAAAGAGGAGGAAGGATTGTCTGAGCGAAGATTTGCGACAATCAGGCATGATTGTCGAAGAAGGCAGGGGTGTGAAATTGAATTAACATAGATGGTGAAAGTTAACATGACACAGACCCTATATAAAAAATGAGAAAGAGGGGTCTGGTGATGATGGTGATGATGATGATTAACTAGTAATGATATTATTTTAATCTTTGCTGTTGTTGTGTTTCTTTTCTGAATTCTGTTTCAGAGGATATTAAAGTTATGTACTGATGAAACCACAAATTTTGTGCTGGGGCAGATACATAGAATTAAAGATGTTGTAGGGCATACTGGGCATGTTGTCCTAGTTCAACTTATCATTCTGATGAAAGTATCGTTTATGGTTGATGACGGTTGCTTTAAGAGTGCTGCAGATTCAGGGTGTTACCTTGAGGCAGTAAGCTCAGTAGGCGAGGGTAACAAGAAA
The DNA here is from genome assembly GCF_019279795.1 of Protopterus annectens. Taxonomy (NCBI): domain Eukaryota; kingdom Metazoa; phylum Chordata; order Ceratodontiformes; family Protopteridae; genus Protopterus; species Protopterus annectens. Next base: position 1,435,243,568 of record NC_056745.1, on the reverse strand, counting down.
GAAGAGACATAGAAGGGTTAAACAGCTGCAGTGTTGAGTTTCATTAAAAGAGGAAGTAAGGAGTTATTGTGGCAAATAGTGCGGTACAGTAAGGGACATAAGAAAGGGGGATGGTATAGCTACTGCAGTAAGAAGCAATATGGGTAAACTAATGGCTGATGGATGGGTGTAGAGGCAACAGCAAAGGTTGACAATGAGGAGAAGATACAGAGAAGGGGTTGCTAGAGTCTGTCTGATAAGGTATAATATGCGTTCTGCTTCACAAAACCAAAATCTAAAATAATCGTAGACAAATTGGACGAGAAGAAAAGAGCAAAACTTTAATTTACCGAACAGTAAAGTGTTTCTCAGGGTAAGTAAAACTTGCCAAACAGTTACATAAACTTTAATTTACCGAAGAGTAAAGTGTTTCTCAGGGTAAGTAAAACTTGCCAAACAGTTACATAAAGCACAATGTGATGTATCCAGCCCACCCAGGTGTGAGGCTTTGCCTCGCACCCCCTAATGGGGAGAGCTGCACCCCTCACACCCACTAGCTATATATAGCAACTCCAGGATTGCACTACAGTGGGGAAAACAGAATATCCCCCGGTGTTGGGCAAATATTTACTTACCCTGAAAACTACTTTATCGTTCAATAAATTAATGTTTGGCTCTTTGGTTATTTTGGATTTTGGTCTTGTGAAGGGGATGCATAATATGGGGAGGTTCTGGGGGTTCAGTCAGTATTTAATGGGGGTACTGATAAAGGATACTTAAGGAAGTAGCAGGACAGGTAAGGATAAGTGTACATGTAGCATGGACAGGTAATACCATGAAATGAGAGAATTTGAATACGGAATGAGGTCAGCTAGAGGATAAGACTGGCACAGAGAGACAATGAAGGGGTATCTTACTACTCTGTGTGTGGTGATTGCAAGAAATTATGACTCATCAGTACTGGCAGACAAGACAAACACTGGATCTGTTCATAAAACAAGGATGGAAATGACAAAATAGGGCAGAAAGAAAAAGGAGAAACCAAGCAGAGGAAAAGCACATAGAGGAAAGATATAATGAATGAGTATGATTGCAGAATACAAGAAAGGCTTTTTTAATTTTGTGAAGAACAAATTCCAATTTTACTTTTTCAAGATGGAAAGAAGGGGAATGATGTAAGGGATAGTTATGGTGTGGTGGAAGGGACAAACTTACAAACACAACAGACAAGACTGACGGGGGTACTGTGGTATGGTGGAAGGGACAAACTTACAAACACAACAGACAAGACTGACGGGGGTACTGTGGTATGGTGGAAGGGACAAACTTACAAACACAACAGACAAGACTGACGGGGGGTACTGACACACTGAAGGAAGAGAATGGCAGTTGAGTTATAGACACCATACACGAAAAAGCAAAACGATGCCAATGGACAACAAAAGCTGATGAGAAGGGCTCAAAAGGTAGGGGAACAACATGATGGGGAATAAGGTGAGTAGGTATGTCAAACCACGCAGCATGTGTCATGCCCAGTGGGAGCACACACACCACAAAGTGCTCCTTCACCACTAGGTACTGCTTCAGATGCTGCAGCTGGTTGTGGACAGGGACATAACTCTGCCAGTCTTTCCATATGGCCAATGTAAGATTCAGTGCTCCCATCTACCAGCCCCCCCACTACCTCATCCAGCTGCCAATGAGTAACAAATGAATCACTCCTGACAGAGCTCATAGCGGAAGGAGCACTTTCAGCAGGTATAGCTCCACCAGGGCCAAGGGAAGATGGCCTATCAACTGCTTCTTTGAAGACACTTGAGGGGATGCACCAGCTAACACTGGCTCATTTATGGCTGGGGTGTCTCACTGGAGGCTGTTCGGTTGGACATAGCCACTGGCACTCTTGCGGCATCTGCTGTACAGAAATGCAAAATTAAAGGAGAGAAACAACATAACAAACAAAGCAAAACAAATTAAAAAAGAAATGATAGTGCCAAAAAGGAAGGGGAGAAACAGGGAGATATCACATGAAATCTGACATTAATTGAACACATAAATGAAATTATATCACTACACAACTATAGCACCAATAACTTTACAAAACCCAGATGAGAAACACAGCTGCCTAATAAATACAATGTGATATGCTGGTAGGTGTTACCTAGGCATAGTGAACAGATGAAGTATTGGAGGATGGCGTACCTACACTGCCTATGACTGTCAGGTATATTCCAGCTACTATACCTATGAAGTGCTATAGCCATATCATTAAGATTGCATATATAGGTTAATAGGTAGGTACTAGGCTATCTGCCCAACGGCATTTATAAGCCTAGCCAGAGTGTGTCAGCTATCACTGCCCCATTGATTAATTAACTGATCCTTTGTCAAGCAGAGCCAATGAAGTGATCCCAGTTATGTATTTTCTGTTACCCATCCACTCGTCAAGTTTTCTCTTGAAGAGTGTTAGTGAGGGGCTCTGCCTGATGTAATCTGGAATTTTGTTCCAAAGCATAGGGAGTCTCTGTGACAGGAATCTATCCCTCCAGCATGTTCTATTTATTGCTGTGGTGAGGTTTAGCTCACTAGAGCGCGTGGCTCACGGTGACTTGGATTTCTTTAGGTGGAGTATGTCCATCAATTCTGAGTTGGACATGGCTTTGTAAGTCAGGCAGAGATCACCTTTGAGTAAGCGATATGCCACTGAGTACAGCTGGAGTTTTTTCAGTCAGGCTGCATAGGACATATGTTTGAGGCCAGTAATCCTCTTGGTGAGGTACTTTTGTGGTCTTTCCAGCTGTCGGAAGTGTCTTGTGAGGTACATCCCAAATGGGGCATTGTACTCTATGATGGGTCTAATGAGTGACGAGTAGAGGGGCACTATAACCTCTTTATTTCTAGATGCAAACCCTTTAGTAATTAGATGGGCCACATAGAAGAATTTCCTAACTACTTTGGCAATATGATTGTCAAAGGAGAGATTACTATCTACCTGGGTCCCCAGATCTCTTATTACATCTTCTGTATTAAGGGGGCTGCCACCTATGTGGTAATTCATGGGTGTTTTGTTTTTCCCAAATGGGGTAACTATGCATTTTTTGACATTTAGCTTGAGGCCATGACTTTGACACTAGGTGTCCTCTCAGTAAGGCACTTTTGGAGGATGTCCGTGTCAGCCAGAGAGTCAGTTATGGCTCCTCGTTTGCAGTCATTGGTGAACTTTGTTAGCCATAGTCCTCCTGTGTTTGCCTGTACTTCTGAAAAGTATATGCCAAACAGTAGGGGTTCCAGGACTGAGCCTTGCAGGACACCACTTGTGATTGGTTTAGAGTCGGACCTGGAGCCCGCTATTCTTACTGTGTGAATTCAGTCTGTAAGCCAGTTGGCAACCCATGTCGTGACGTAGGGGTTTATGTTCAGGCTGGTGAGTTTCTCTGTAATACCCGAGTGGGGAATGGTGTTGAAAGCCTTGGCAAGGTCAAGGTAGGCTGTGTGAACCACCTTTCCCTCATCTATGGTCTTGGTGACTGTCTCAAAGAAGTCAGCCAGGTTTAGTAGGCATGATCTTCCCTTAACAAAGCCAAACTCGGTCGGGGCAAGTGCTTGGAGGTTCCCAATGTCTTTGTTAATGAGTTCCATGACGATGCTCTCCATAGCCTTGCAGACCAGGCTAGTCAGACTTATGGGGAAATAGTTACCAGGGTCAGTTGTGGCCCCTCCTTTGTGGAGAGAAATAACCATTGCTGTGTGCCATTTTATGGTCATGTAGCCTGTAGAAAGGCTGAGGTTGAACAGCGTGTTTAGGTGGGGGGTTACTTTGTTCTGTAGTTCGTGCAAGACGCAGCCTGGGACACCATCTGGTCCCATTGATGCTGTGTTTATTGCTTTTGAAAGGGCTGTTTTCACCTGTGCGTCTGTGATTTTTGGGACAATACACTTTTCCGGTATTGTTTTGAGCCCTTTTGGAGGTGAGAGGGGGGGTGAAGTTTGCACTGACTCTATCTGCCAGGATGTTGGCAATATCAATAGGTTCAATATATTTTGTGCTATTTTGCACTAGTTCAGTGCATATCTGCAAGTTGCCACTTAGATTCTTAACATAGCTAAAGAAGTCTTTGTGATTATCTTTTGAATCCTTGGCTATTTTTCTTTTGAAGTTAGCCTTGGATGATTTTTTACTGATACTGATCAGGGATATCTTTCCTTCTTGGGATTTGCTTTTTTTCTGAACTAGTTTCCTCCCTGTATTGTATAGCCTATTTATTGCAGGGGTCCACCAAACTGGTTTCCTTCTCTTAGAGGAGTGAGTCTTGGTTTTGCTAGGTATGGCACGATCCATGTATCCTTGTAGGTGCTCATAGAGTGCATTTGTAAAGGTTTCTGCATCTTGGGCAGCATTATCCTTTAGCGTGGGGGCTGTGAAACTTACCACCTCTGTCTTATTTAAGGTGAAGTTTGCTTTAGAAAAGTTTTTTACTGTGGTTTCCTTAGTTGGGGGTGGTGGTGGGGTGTGGACATCCAGAGTGATTCGTTTATGGTCTGATCTAACCAGTGACGGGTTGACCTCCGGTGTGGAACACCTGTTGCCCATGTTGATGATGACCAGGTGCAATATGTTTTCACCTCTGGTAGGGGAGTTTACCAGCTGATCCAGGGCATTTGAGTTGATGAATTCCAGGAAGCGCTGGGCCTGGGAATTTGTACTTGAGTAGTTTTCCCAGTGAATGGTAGGGTAATTGAAATCACCCAATATCAGAGTGTTCTGTAGGACCTTCATGTTTTCCAGTATCTCCAGAAAGGTGGAGTGGTGGTCCTGGGTCATGGAGGGTGATGTGTAGCAGGCCACAATTTGCATTACAGATTTGCCTGATGTTAGTTGCACATGAATGATCTCAGAGGTATCATGATGCGCCACTAAACTGGAAGTGTAGGTATCCTTGATGAATATGGATACACCCCCTCCTTTTGTGTTTCAGTCCATGTTCTGTGGCCGAAATGTGTGGTATGAGTTGTAGCCCGGTAGTGCTGGGGTGCTCACTGGAGCCTTGAACCAGGTTTCAGTTACTGCACAGATGTCGACATTCTCCATACTGAGGAGTGCTTCGAGCACATGCATTTTGAGATTTAAACTCCTGGCGTTGAATAGCATAACCCTCAGTTTTTTGTTAATTGTGCTGTTTACGGAGGTGGGTTTGACTTTTGAGCCTTGTCTAAAAAAGGCACTATGGGGGCAGCAAGAGCCTTGGCCAGTATTCAAAAGCCTAGGGGTGAGAGGTACAAGCCATCTCTTGTTCATAGGTTCATAGGTTCATAGGTTCATACTAGGCTATCTTCCCTAGGGCATTTATAAGCCTAGCCAGAGTGTGTTTGGCTTTCGCCACCCATTTTAAATTAATTTTGCTATGCCTTTTTTGAGGTTAGTATACTGTGCCTCTGTCTAACAGTGACACAGAAGTGATAGCCGAGGTAAACCTACGATCTCCCATCCACTCATCAAGATTCCTCTTGAAGAGAGTCAATGTGGGACTCTGCCTAACCTGGACTGGGATTTTATTCCAGAGTGAAGGGAGCCTCTGGGTTATGAATCTGTCCCTCCAGCATGTCCTATTTATTTCAGTGCTGAGGTTCAAGTCTCTCGATCGCGTAGCTCGATGGGATTTGGATTTTCTGAGGTGCAGCATGTCCATTAATTCGGGTTGGACATGGCTTTATACGTCAGGCACAGATCGCCTCTGAGCAGGCGGTATGCCACTGAGTAGAGCTGGAGTTTCTTTAACCGGGCAGCATATGGCATCTGTTTGAGCCTTTGATCCTCTTGGTGAGGTACTTTTGGGGTCTTTCCAGTTGCTGCAGGTGTCTGGTAAGGTACATCCCAAAAGGGGCATTGTACTCAATTATGGGCCTGATGAGGGATGAGTAAAGAGGTACGATGACCTCCCTGATCTAGATGTGAATCCCTTCATGATTAGGTGGGCTATATAAAATGTTTTTCTAACCACTTTGGCCACGTGGTTGTCAAATGAGAGATTGCTATCAACTTGGGTCCCCAGGTCCCTAATGACTTCTTCTGTACTTAATGGATTACCACCTATGTGGTAATTTGTGGCACTTTGTTTTTGCCAAAGGGATGACTATACACTTTTGGCGTTTAGCTTGAGGCCATGGCTCTGGCACCAGTTGTCTGTTTCTATGAGGCCCTTTTGGAGGATGCTTGTGTCGGCTGGAGAGTTGATTATGGCGCCCAGTTTGCTGTCATCTGCGAACTTGGTCAGCCACAGTCCTTCCGTGTTGGCCTGTACCACCGAGAAATATATACCGAACAAGAGAGGTCCCAGGACTGAGCCTTGTGGGACGCCACTTGTAACTGGTTTGGAGTCTGACATGGCTCCAGCAATTCTAACCATGTGGGTTCTTGTGAAGCAACGTGGCTTGTCGAGCATGTCGTCCCCGGCTGACAGACACTGGATCCCATTTGAATGACACCAGAAGCTTAGCCAATTGTTGAAGTTGATCATTTTTTCTTTATACTGAGATGTCATTCTTGGTGAGGGCAGAATGCTACTCAGGGTCAGGGTCATACCAGCCTGGGCTGCATGATCAGAGAACTCTTCCATGTCTCTTTTCATGTAGTTCAAGGAGGTACGTCTCAGGTCATTCACACCAACATGAACAATGACAGAGTCATATTTGTACTTGTTCTGGAGTGACCTGAGTGCTTGTGTTATGTGGCGGATTCTGGCTCCTGACAGGCAGCTAACAGTAACCTTCTGCTTGTCTAGCCTAGTGAGTGGGACATCAGTGTGCCTGACTATAGAGTCACCTATTACTAATGTGTTAGGTATGTTATTTTGCCTTAAGGGCTGCGATTATGCGGCACACTGATTTTGTGTTTTATGTGTTGTCTGGTTTGTGACGGGAAGTGCAGGTTGTTTGGGTGTCTGCTTTGGAGATCTCTGATGATTTTGCAGGTTTTTATTTAGAACCTCCGAGTATGATTTTGTGTATTTATGTGTATTTTTTGCCAGTGCTGTTTTAGTAGGTCTGTGTGCAGCTGGAGTTGTGGTGCAAGTGTTAACCTTCTCCTCTTGACTGTCTGTTCCAGTCTTGGGTGGAGACAGCTTAGCTTCCAGTTTGGCTGTATAACTGTATCTCTCGCATATGTTAGTGTTTTGTGGTAGGAGGATAGGGTTGTCTGTGTACATGAGGCAGTTGTAACATTGCCTCAGGATACCCAGATTCACCAGCTGGACTGGAGAGGGCACCTAAAGTTGCCCTTTGGTCATGCCTGAATAGTAGGGTGAGCTGCTTAGTCGCTTGGTTGGTGAGGGGTGAATAAAGAGCCTTGCCCTGCTGGGCAATCAGTGTCAGGGTATATTAGTGCTTGCTATTAGGTCTGAGCAAGTGCTGGGCTTTTATTGTGTATCATCTTATATAACCCTGAGAAATGTACAAAGACAGAAACTGAGCTGGTGACATCACAGTTCACCTTATTATTTAAAGCGCCACGTTGTCTAAAGCATGTACAGACCATTAACAATACAAAATGAAACATTTCATAGAATTCACTTTTCAGATATGTAGGCAGTACTGTAAAGGTGTTCACACTTTAACAATGTTATGGAAGGAATGTTATTTCTATATGCCAGGAGAATAGTGTACTCACTTCTGCAGCTGGAAAGGCATTGACATCCTCCTCTGGAATAGGAGACTATCCTCTCCAGTCCCCTCCTGAACTGTGAGTAAAAGTGACAACATATCACTAACTTGCATTCACCAAAGGTAAGATCTAAAATAAATAATTATCCTCTTCTTCCCATTGGCTAAGAAGGTCTCTATGGTGCCTCTGCAGGTCACTGTAGTTGTGCCTGCGCTGCTCACCAGAGTGAGGTGTGCTTGTGGCATCAGTAACAACCCTGGTGATACATTGCTGGATGTCCACTTTATACTGGGGATCCTTATAGGACTTCCCAAGTAGGTTCTTTCCAAGGTCCTTGTGTACCAAGTACAGAGGTACTAGGTACAGTACTCTGGGGCACCCTGCCAGAAAAGTGCCACTGGAAACCATGACAATACTTCACGCCCCACCAGTAAATAATAGCTGGCATTTCATAGGCATGCCTACTTCTCATGTTGAGAATTGTATCACAACCTAGGGCAACTTAGTAGCATGAACTGAAGCAGGAATGATAGGGCTTGTATTGTAACTCAGTGGTTTAAATGTGGCAGTAATGTGTGAGACATAGCAGAAAATGTGTGGCAGGCTAGCATGCTTTTGATCATGTTTAAAAAACACTTGTATTAAATTATCACTTGAAATACAGACACACATACATTAATAGAAAAGAAAAGAAAAAAAGCATATAAACATATGTTCATTTACAGACATTATACATTACATGCTTTTTTCTTTATAACAACTGTGTTTTAATCCAATAATACATAAATCACTCAATTCCTACCTTCACTTAAACAACACTCCTCCTCCTGAACCTTATTCTGCATGTATTCTTCCCATAAATTCCATATATTTTGAAGTAATTTTCTCCTCCCCATTTCTAAAGATCCCTTTTCTGGTTCTCTTCTCTTTCTTTATGTTCAGTACTTTTAATGCAGTTGGTTTAGATTTTGATTTCTAGTTTCTACTAATTGCTTTTTTGGCAGCCAACAGAATTAAACTTAATAAATCCAGCAACAAAAATCACTTGCAGATCACTAAAGCCAATAACTCTGCTGGTGAAGCACTATTCTCTTGCACCATAGCCAAATTATGGAACTCCCTTCCACCCACAATTACCTCCGTACCATCATGAACCCACTTCAAAACTTTACTAAAAGTGCACCTAAAAACATGCTGGCTGTGCCCTTGCAACTTCCACTCTAATATCACCCACCCCATCCAACCACTACCTTTCTTTCCACTCCACTAACTACCTTGATTATAGCAAGCTCAGATGCTCATAAGCCTAGTACTTATTATACAGCAGGAACTTCTCATTGTAACATTTGTTAATGTCTGTTATGTACTTCACAGATAAAGATTCTAGTTGTCTACTGATGTACTATGTTCTTCATCTGTAAATATGTTGTAAGTAATTGCTATGTTAAATTATTAATCGCTATGCAAACCAATGTAACTACTGTCTGTTTATTTTAACTGTGGAACTTTTCTCCCCGGGCCTCCACTGAAAATGGACCTACGTCCAGTCGGACACTCCTGGTCAACAAATTTAAATAAATAAATAAATATTCTAAAAACATGCTTCTGGAGCATTTCTCCCTGAGCCTCCGCTGAAAACAGGATCTGTGGAACCTAGTCGGACTTTCCCGGTCAACAAATGTAAAATAAAAATAAAATAAATAAAATAAAAATAAATAAATAATAATACATTACTGTATTTAGACAATTTAGATCCTGTGTCCCAACTCAAAAGAATGATTTCCTTAATTACACTCATTTGCTCACCCAATATTCCTGACATAGAATTCTGTAGGGATTTTTTTTAAATCTGATAACCCATTATATTCTACTAAAACATGTTCCCAGTTACCACTTTCTTCCCCATCACACCTCCAACATTTGCTGTCTACCTGAGTAAAAATTCCTGAAATTGGCTTTGGGTATAAAAATACCTATGCAAACACTTCCAAGCAAAAATTCTAAACCTTCTGGAATTTGTTGCTATATATATGTCCTTCCTTTGCTCTCTTGTAAATTGCTTTTCCAGACTCTCTTCCCAATCTTCTGAATGATTCTTATAGTCATCATGTAATATTTTATATGGCCAACTAATTATGCCCGTTTTAACAACAGGTTCTGTTCTAGATTTGAATAAAAAAGTCTACTGGAGCAGGTCTTTCACATAGGGCTTACCTATCCCTTTCTCTTTGCCAATACTTTGATATCAATCTCTGATAAGGAAAGGAGTCTCTAACTTTCAGTCAAACTTCTTCTTCTTGGCCTCATCCCACTGTATTACCTTTCCTTCTCTAGTTATTTCCTCCCAATAACTTGGTTCCTTTGCCAGTTTTCTCCAGTTGAATTCCACCCCCTTACCCCTACTTGCAGCCATCCCTATTAGCAAAATCTTTTTTCTCCATTCCCATGTCGGTTTAGTCCTTAGAATACTCTCTACAATTTTAGGAACATAATATTCTGTATGATAGTTATTATTTTACTTAAGGATATGCATCCAAAATCCCACTCACTCATTTTTTGAACCTTCCTTCCTCGCTTCACCATCATCATCCCTTTTCACTTTGAATTATAATCTTCTGCTTATGTTATGTACATGAGCCTTAACTATGTAGCTCTAAAATATCCCTTCAAATCAGGTCATGCTAAACCAACTTATTCTATTGGTAGGCTCAGCTTATCCCACTTAACTCTTGCCCTCTTTCCCTCGCTGATAAATTCTTTCAAATTTGTATTAATTATAGTCCACAATATTTCCTCTTGTTGATAAAAATATGCTTGACCTATATATAAAACTAGGGAGACTAAAACACTGCTTCTATATTACTATTCATATCCAGAAACAAGAGATCCCAGTTTCTCAGTTTGTATATTATCTTTTGTTTAGTCTCTTCCCACATATCAATAGCTGCCATGACAGAAGCCTTTTTAATCCATACTCCTAAAAACTTAATTTTATCATGTCCCCATAAATATGAGTATTGCTGAACCAAGAAATGAGTGGGTACATAATTTATGACTACGTTTATCTTCTTTAATTTTATATACCAAAAATACTTGAAACTGTCTTAAAATGTTCCACAGCACTGAGATGTCGATTTCTGGATTTATCAAGTGCAAAATAATATCATCTGCAAATAAATCCAACTTTTCTTGATTGCCGTGACAATTATATCCTTGAATTTCTGAGCCCCTTATTTTCTTTACCAGTCATTCTAAATAGAAAGCAAATAACAAAAAGGAAAGATGAAACCTCTGCCTGGTTCCTCTGTTTGAACACAACTTATCTGAGAGGAGCCTCCCAGTTTAATTCTTGCCTCTAATCTGTGATAGATCCCCTGTAATTAACCTTATTATTTTATCAGGGAATGCACATGCTTGCATTGTCCTACTCATAAAAATCAGGCTTACTCTGTTAAATGCTTTCTCAGCATCAAGACCCACCAAAAGCAGCAATATTGTTTTACATTCTGCGTCCCTTTGTATCATCCTTGTTTTATTACCATTGTCAAACTTTTGCCTCCCACCCACAAAAACCACATTGGTCCATATCTATCAATTATGGCAAAACTTTTGCCATTTGTTTAGCTAGTATAGACTTAAACACTTAATAAATATGATTTTAAACTGAAATGTGAATATATAAGGTTGGTTCTGATGGGTCTTTACCCTCTTTGTGTAATTCGGCCACCACAGCTTTCTTCCAAGGTGCTGGTGCTTCCCATCTTTTAAAATACTCTTAAATAAAACCTAGACCTTTATCATTTTTTTTACTCCTAACCTCCAGACTTTCACAGGAATATCATCTGTTCCTGGAGATTTCCTTGCATATCGGTTAGACATCATCATTTTTTATCTCATCTCCTCCTATCTTAACTATTAGCTATTAAGCCTTGTCCTCCTCTAATATTGGCATAATTAAGTCTTCCATAAATACTTCCATTTGGCTCTTTCTTGGTTTCTACATTCCCCTGCTTTATGCATTTTTCATAAAACATTCAAAGTACCTTTAATACCTCTATAGGATCATAGTTTTTTTTTCTTGTCATATGCACCCTACGTTCTGTGACAACCATTTCTACATTCTGTTCCCTAAGGCATTGTGCTATTTTTTTTTGTGTGTGTGTGCTCTGGAGTTGACCAAAATAGATAATCAACAACAATCCTCTTTCTAAACTCATGCATTTATTTAAATGCTACCTTATTATCTCTTTAGCACTCTGCAGGTGCTCATCATCTTATTCTCTGAGATTCCCCTTATTTTGCAATACTTTAACTTCTGTCAGCTCCTCTAAAGATTTCCTATTACTTCTTAACCACATCACTTCCTTTTTTATTTCTACCCTGTTTTAAAACTCCATTTTCATTTTTCTCACTCCCTAGCTATCCCTGCTAAAAAAAAATTCAGTCTTCCCTAATAATTCCACTATCCATTCCTTAAATCCTTAAATTCCTCTCTTTTTAACAAGAAAGTGAGAAAGCTTCAGTGTCTCATTTTTACTACATTACCTTGCATTTTATCTTTTTTTTTTATCAGCACATGATCTGAAAAGTTATTTGGTGTGTGTTGAAGTTTCCATTTAAATGCACATGTTCCTGTGGAATCCAGTCAAACCCAGTTACTGTAGCTTGGAAAGTAATATGTAAATTCTGTCTGTGTTCCTACTATTGAATTAATGTTTTCCATATCAAATACTTTCACAAATTTCTTATGAAATCTACCCTATTTTGTTATATTTCCTTTGTAGGTCTCCTTGATACATCCTCTCTATTACAAATCAAGTTCCAGTCTCTACCTATGAATAATATTCCTTGTTAAAACAGATTATTTCTCCAAGAAAATTCTTAAGCTCAATAACAGCAGTTTTATAGTGGAATATAAATACATGCCAGCATAATCCTCAACTCCTGACAATAGTCCCTTACTACCACAAACCTATCATTATTGTCTTGTTTTTCCACTTATATCACTATCAAAACACCTCTAGCAATCAGAATCATTATCCCCCTTTCCTTTGTAACTGATATTCTGCCAAATATCCACCATGAAATCCTTTCTTTGTCATTTCTTTCCAAATGCGTCTCCCGCAGCATTGTCACTTGCACTCTAAATTTCTTAATATAATTTAATGCTCTTTGCTTTCTATCTATACTGTAAGTCCATTTACATTCTAAGATACTATAGTTACAGCAGCCATTATGATAAGTAGCTATTATTCCCACTTATTACACAAGGCAGTTTTTTGAATGTGCAAGTTTGTCTTACACACATACACACACACACACACACACACACACACACACACACACACACACACACACACATGACAAACACACACAAATATGTACAGTGAAGGGAGAAATCACCTCACATACTTAGAAAGTTCAATGGAAGTGATTTTGTATGTGAAACATTGATTAGGTAGTTCAGTTTCACAGAGCCATGTTTAACAACTTTGTTTTACATGGGGGCTGTTCTTATTGAGTGGTACAGTAATTATTCTGTTGTCTTTTAAACAAAACCATGATTGTGTGTGTTTTGTTTTTTTGTTTTTTTTTATTCAGTTTGAAATGTTTAAAATGCCCATGCCTTTATGAAGATATTTTAGTTCAGAATCTTTGTAGCCAGCAAGTGCATTATTTCTTCATCATTTTCCCCAAGACTTTAATCTACGCCATAATTTCTTGAATGGTGTTGTCTTGATTTCATAGTTTAAAATGATATTTTACTTAGTCTTTCTGTTAAAAAAATCAGAAGTGCTCTGGTTTTTAGTTTACCCATCTGAAAATCTAAAGGATGCTAGCATTACATGTGCCTCAGATTATACAGGCTGTACAGATCATTTCCCACATGAAATGTTTTGTATATTTTTTTTTTCATGCTAAGAAGCAGGCACCTCTAATTTATATTATTGCAATTTAGGACATGCCTCACTTTAATTTTCCTAAATAGAATCTTGTCAACAACTTACTACACATGTATCACATTAACTTTATGCTTTCTTTCACAACACGAGTACTTTAAGATACAACCCTGTTTCTGCAGATAAAACAATTACTCTGTCAGTTCAGATGTCCCTAGTAGATGTACATGGTTTAAATAATATCATATTTTTCTTATAGTGTCATATAATGCAGTTAACAAACCTATCAGCTTTTTATTTGCCTTGGATTCACTTTTTCCCAAAGCAGCCCTTTTGGCCCATTGATCCATAAAATGTGCCTGCTGTTTGTGGCCACAATTTCAATTTATTTTCTTTCTGGTTCTTTTTTTTTCCTGACATATACTGTACCTGATCTATCATGTCTGACGTTCCTTTTTCTTAGGTCCATGGAGGTTTATAAGCTGCTGCTGTGTAGATGTTTTTAACTTTGTCCTTTTGCTACACCTTACTGTATACGTGGGATGTACATTTTGTTTTACTTTTATGATGGGGTTTGCCTGTGCTCTACTGTTCACATGTTTAGTCATGTCACAGGTACACATACTACATATTTACTTCTTTCCTTTTGGGAACTTATTTCTGAGGTTTTTGGATGAATGACAAATGTATTGCTGGTTATTGAGTTTGAACAATTTATTAACTACTTTAACTCCAGTACTAGTTTTTATAGTTTGCATACAGTGTTTCAGAGACAGTCACCTTGATACTGAAATCCTTAAATGTTGATAACAACTCGTTTTCTTCATCCATATTAGAAAACCAACATATTCTAATTAACTCCTTCATAGATTCATAGATTCATAGATGCATAGACAGTTAATAGGCTAAAGATTTGGGGGGGGGATTTCTAAGCCTAGCCAAGGTTTCTTAAACAAATAATGATGTCCTGTATCCAAACAGGACATCAAGGGCCAGGCATTTTAAGCTACCTCTGCCCATAAGGGACATGGGTGCTAGACTCAGTGTAAATTTCTTATTCCCCATCCAGTAGTCTAGGTTGCATGTAAACTGGGTAATAGACAAACACAGCTTTACATTGATAGGAAACCTGTTCCATAGAAAAAGCAGTCTCTGCAACACACATCTGTCTCTCCAGCATGTTCTGTTTAAGTCACAGACAAATTCAGGTCCCTAGACCTTGTATTTCTGGTACTCTTTGACTTACAAATATGTAGGAGGTTCATAAGTGTGGGGTTTGTGGATGCCTTGTAAGCCAGGCATAATCACCCCTCAGCACTCTATAGGAGACTGAGTAGAGGGAATGGACTTTAAGGTGCTCTGCATAAGGCAAGTTTGTTACACCTTGTATTCTTTTTGAAGGAACCTCTGAGGTTGTTCTAGTTGCTGCATATGCCTGGTCAGGTACATACCAAAGGGAGTATTGTACTCTATGACTGGTCTGATAAGGGAAGAGTACAGTAAGATAATGACCTGTATGGACCAAGATGTCATACCCTTACTTATATGTTGTGCAACATAAAAGGATTTCCTCCCCACTGTCTCATGCTGGTTGAAGGTTAGGCTACTGTCTGTGTGTGTACCCAGATCTCTGACCACTGAATTGACTCTTAGAGGTATATTGATTTAAGTAGCTGCCATCCAATGTCCCAGAAAAAAGCTTTAATTAAGGGAAAATGATATAGATAATAAAGGTAGTATGAGATAACACCAGGTTCAACTTGGAAATTGAAAAACTGAATGTGATGTTATCTAGGACAGGTTACAGGGTGAATTTACTTGCTGATATTCAGGTAGAGCTTTGTAGAAAGAGAGCTGAAGTTGTATGTATACACACACACACACACACACACACACACACACACACACACACGCACACACGCACACACATATATGGGTCCCCTTCAAAACATCTAAAACTCATAACATCTAATTTTATAACATTGAGACCAGAACATCTAAAACCCATAACATCGAATTTCATAACATCTAACAGCACAAATCACATGAAAATAACATCCCCTCCACATATAACGACATATAATGACACCAAACTACCAAACACACTTTTTACTACTTCTCGACGTGTGTGACTGTGATTACCGGAATTTGGCAATCTTTTTTGTATTGAGATGGGCCCTTTAGGGAGTCAGGGGGAGTGAAGTTGGCAGTAAATCGATCTGCCAGGATATTGGCAATATCCTTGGGATCAGTATATTTAATGCCATTCTGTTGTAGCTCAGAGCAGATCTGAGCATTGCCATTTAGATTCTTGACATAGTTATAGAATGCCTCGTGGTTGTCTTTGGAAATTTTATTTTTGTAATTAGCTTTGGAGGATTTTATGAGGGATTTCAGCTTCTTAGTGAGGCTGGTAAGGGAGTTTTTTTTGCATCCTGGGATTTTCCTCTTTTCTGCAGCAGTTTCTTCCTTCTGTTGCATAGTTTGTTTATGGCAGGGGACCACCAGATCGGCTTCCTTTTTTGGAGGAGAGCATCTTGGTTCTATTTGGCATGGCACAATTCATGCCCGAGTAGATGTGCTCAGTGTAGGATTCAGCAGTAGAACTTTCAGCTCCCGTCTGCATGGGTGTCATGAAGTTTGTCACTTCTGACTTGAGTAGCACGAAGTTGGCTTTGGAGAAGTTTTTTACGGAGGTTTCCTTACTGGGGGGGTGGGGGTGGAATGTGGCTGTCAAGGGTGATTAGCTTATGGTCAGACCTGACCAATGAGTGAGTGACCACTGGTGTGGAGCATCTATCTCCCATGTTGGTAATGACCAGGTCTAGGATATTGGAGCCCCTGGTGGGACAATGGATTAGTTGATCCAGGGTGTTGGAATTTAAGAATTTCAAGAACCGTTGGGAAAAGGTGTTGTTACCAAAGTGGTTTTCCCAATTAATGGCAGGGTAGTTGAAATCACCCAGTATTAGGGTGTTTGGTTGTATCTTAATATTTTCCAGTATGCTTAGAAAGGTGTAGTGAGAATCTTGGGGCATGGCGGTGGATCTGTAGCAAGCTACAATTTGAATTGCAGTTTTACCTAATGTTAGTTGCACCTGGAGAATTTCAGATGCATTGTGTTGGGCAACTAGCCTGGAGGTGTGAATATCCTTGGTGAATATGGACACTCCTCCACCTTTAGTGTTTTGGCCTTGGTTTGGTGGCTGAAAAGTGTGGTTATATAATAATGTATATTTTATGTAATAAAATCTTTAAACATCAAATCTTGTTTACTTTTCCAGTTCAAAGTAATAACTTTTCTGGCAATTGCAAGAATTGACCACAGTAACTGAATCTGAGATTTAGGTATTACATTAGGTATAGGAACAATGAATAGGATTAATGAGTTAGAAATATGACAGTTCATAGGTTAATAGGTTCATACTAGGCTATCTGCCCTAGGGCATTTATAAGCCTAGCCAGAGTGTGTTTGGCTTTCACCACCCATTTTAAATGAATTTTGCTATGCCCTTTTTCGAGGTTAGTATACTGTGCCTCTGTCTAACAGTGACACAGAAGTGATACCCGGGGTAAACCTACGATCTCCCATCCACTCATCAAGATTCCTCTTGAAGAGAGATAATGAGGGACTCTTTTGTTGTCAGACCATAAAGCATTTACAAAATATCTGAAGTATTTACAGTACTGAACAACAGCTATACATTAAATGAACATGCAAACCCAGTTGGCCTCTAGTAATTCATCACATTTACAACATTTACTTTCACTGTTTTTGAGTATAAGATTTATTTTATGTAGAGTAAAGAAACTTCTATTCATAAATTTCCATGTATACAATCTCCAATATAATGAAGAAGAGGTAATATAAATAGATTTCAATAGCAATTTTTTGAATTCATCAGATATTTGCTCTTTATTAATCTTTACAAAGTAATTCCAAAAATCTGAGTCAAACTTTAATGTCTTCTCTTAGTAAATTATAGCTAGGTGAGATACTTAATTTTTGATTATCTGTCTTTTCAAGACACCTAATAAAAAGCTGGATCAAACTAGATATAGATTCAGTTTCTAGGTTGATTGATGCTCTTATTTTGTTTTCTATAAACTGCCGTAATGAGGGGGTGGGAACGTCATGTGACCTTTGGTTAAGTATTTAACACGTTTCAATGGTACTACAAAATATTTGTAACTCTGAAGAAGCTCAGTAATAACCGAGCGAAAGCGCTTGGATTTATTTGTTGGTGTTGTTTTGGTACTGTGGAAATAAAAGGTGCTTTTTTACTCATTTTGAGTGAAGATATCATCATTGCAGAGATCCGGGTCCTGTGGCTTTGGACACATTTGTTTCTTGGTTTTGGTTTGCCTTTTAAGGGGAGTGTATGACTTTCTCATTTATGCTTTTTAATGATTTGCTGTTGAATCATCATATGGTCTGTTACAATGTTTTTTTTTTTTTAATTCATATTTTTTCGTTTTGTATTTTAATTCTGATGAAGTCCTAACACCTTTAGGATGAGAGAGGATGAGAGAGCTTAATTAAATTGTCTATGTTTTGGAGAAGCCTTGCAATGTGTGTTTGTTCTTCACTCTGAGATGGTCCAAAGGCAGTTTGGATGAGTATGATTATGGTTAGACTGATGTGGAAGAGGAGAATATTGTAGTAAAGTAAAGTGGAGGTAAAAATGAATAGGAAGTGTGAAGCTTGGCAATGGATTGTGACCTGCACAGATGATGTATCTGAAGAACAAATGTGTGTGTACTGAAATAGCTAAATGGGGTGCTCTGATTAGCTAAAGTTACCACTGATATGAGATATTTTTGCATGAAAAATTAAGAATAGAATTAAGAAAGGAAGAACTTTGACCATTTTAGATAATCTTGGAATTACTGAAAGATAAAGAATGGATCTTTGGGGTCTTTTCAGGGTTTTGTAAGTGTCTGTACAGAAAGAGATGGGGAGAGAAGGGATGGGGTGTAACAGATTTGGTGGGGCTGGTTGTGGATAGGTTAAGAGAAAAGAAGCAGAAAGTCCTGGATAGGGTCATACATGCAGAGAAAGTTACTCAGGCTGTTAGTACTACAAAAGTAGGTAAATCCAAATGCCTGGATAGAGTCTTTTTAGATTTCTATAAGACAGTGAGGACCTGGCTAAGATTTTCAGTATTGTACCCAATGGGCAGGGGACTCCCATAGCATCAAAGGAGGAAGTCTTGGTGGTCCTCCAGAAAGAAAGGATGGGAACCTATTAATGCCTTACTTCACTCATAAACATGGGAACAAAGATTTGCCCCAATGTCTGTTCAGCAAGATTAAAGATGTTTCTGCTTGTTCTGGTGGACAGGCAGGTAGGACTTGTTAAAGGTAGAAAAAGCAAGAAACGAGGGTGAAAGTATTACTATTAAGAAGCATGAGGGAATGCTGGCCTTGGTGCCTAATTGACTAATTTATTTGTTTATTTCACTTTGCAAACCCAGTACAAAGACTTTTTTTAGCCATGACCCAGACCAAGGGGCAGTAGTACATTTTCAAATAATTTACAAAACAGATTCCCTTTGAGTTACATTTCAAATCAACATTTACATTCAGGTTACACTGTAACCAACATTTACAGTTCACAAATTACTATAGCTATGCATTTACATGAATATATAACTATTATATTTCTTAAGTTGTCAGACTCACTTGCATTCTCAATTGGCCTGGGTCTGTCATTCACACCCCATTCATTAACAAATGTTTAAACAAAAAAAAAACAAATCAATAAATATATTAACACCAATTATTGCTTTCTAAATAAGGATGCTAGCACTTATACAGTTCAATAGCCACTATAGTTGTGCTTTCATGTGAGTACTGTTTTCACAATTCACTGCATTATATACATGTGCACCAACACTATTTTTGACACATTTGCACCAGTTTTTGACACATTTACACCAGTTGTATAACTATCTTTATGTATTATTGTGGATGCATGTGGCTGAGTATAGTGTGAATTTTAGAAGGATAGCTTGGGCAATGGTTACATAAGATATAACATTGTTCCATAAAACAACTGCACCTATGTTTTTTTCCAGTGAGGTGTGCTGTCAAGAGCTTTTGAAAAAATAAATATAATTTGCTAGCATTTTGTATATTGTCTAGTACACCATGGTTTATGATAATGATCTGATTGGATACTTATTAGCATGACATCTGTTTTAAAATGCATTTCAAATTTACAGTGTAACTGAGTTCTGCGGTATAATTTTTCTTCAACCACAACCACCAGACTAATTTCTTGAGCTCTAATAAAGTGTCAGGATCTCTTCCATGGATACTTTTAATTATTGAGTCCAGAACAAAAAAAAAATCAAAATGTTTTAAAGTTAAAACAACCGGTAACATTTCTGAACAATGCATATTTTTACAGCATATTGGTGATCACACACTCTTTGCTAGTTGCAATGTCATATAGGCTATGTTCGTACATATGATTTGCATTTTAATGTACTTAAATGTGTGATTGAATACATATTTTAGTCTTAAGGAGCCTTTTACTGAATAAAAATGAAAGTGCTTATTTTAAATAAAAGGTCTTGATCATTCATTTCTTATGTTTTTATTGGTTTGAAGGAGGATTACAAGAAACAGGCAATGCAGAATTATTTTTATATACAATATAGAGTGTATTTTCTTTTCCTTTTCATATTATTATTATTAGTAGTAGTAGTATTATTAGCATTAGTATTATTAGCAGTATTATTATTAGTATTAGTATGAGTAGTAGTATCAGTGTTAGTTTTAGTATTAGTATTAGTATTAGTATTATTAGTATTATTATTATTTTTAGCATTAGTATTAGTATTAGTATTATTAGCAGTATCATTATTAATATTAGTATTAATATTAGTATTATTAGTATTATTATTAGTAGTAGTAGTATTAGTATTTGTATTAGTATTAGAATTAGTATTATGCCACAGTTTGCCCTCACTCAATGCCAGTCATTCATCACTCTTTTGCCAAACTGCCCCCATACATTCACCTTCACCGATGTGAAAGCCTGCCAAGACAGAACATCATTCAGGCAACCATCGGGGGGGGGGGGTTCATTTTTCATGGTCCTTTTCCTCTCAATGTGCATACATGAATAAGTTGCCTGCAGGCAGCTGTGCAATGGGTTGACTGCACTTTGTAGTACTTGCAGTCCCCCATTCTGTGAGGGGATATACCAGCAAGCAAACCATCCCCTGCAGTGAGCTACCACAGGCTGTCCTCCTGAATTCTCACTTAAGGGCAATGCTACCTACCTGTGCACCCACTATACATGGATACATACCCTTCTGAGAAAAGCAAGCAGGAGCTAACCTTCCTGTCTCACTACCCACAGATCCTTCAGTGCCAGGACTGCTAATAAAACTGTCATTTCCTGGCAGGGCTGCTAACAGAACCATGGTTCCCTCGGTCACAGTCAGGGCTCCATCCCATTACAGCATGGAGCTAGGCAAATTGCCTTTTTTTTTTGTGAATCCTATATAGATGAACAATATTACAGTCCAAGTTATCAAACCTAACAAACTAGTATACAGCATAACCTGACATGAAGTGAAGGTACAAGACAGATATAAAGGAACAGGGCAGTAGTAGGATAACTCAAGTTTATAACCTCAGTAATAACCAGCAGCATCTAAAAGTCCATGATCTTCATTCTAGTAGAATTCCATTACATGCAGAGATAGCTGCAATCATTATTTTTGTTTGTTGTCCGTCTCGTCTGCTTTCCTAAGCATGACATCATAATGCATTGACCTTTTCATCTGTCATGACACGCTTCTCCTCTCCACATGTTCCATTCTGCACCATTCATTTTATTTCTCTGTCGTTAATTGCCCCATTTCTTTTGCTTCCTCCACACCCATCTGCTCCCTGCTCTTTATCACAGATACAGGCCATTTAATGCACCCTGACCCTGGGACACATTCCTTCATGCTGCACGGTGCTGCTATAGTGTCCTTTTAGGTTTATTTTATATCTTGACACAACCCCTTGGTTTTCAAAGCACATTATAATTCCTGTGCTTATCTGATACAGCATTAGTTACAGGAAATGCATGCAACAGCCAAGTTACTTTTACTGAACAAGAAAGTAAAATTATGATCCACGTACTCATATGTAAGTCAAAAGTGGCCGTCTCTTCAGTCTTGTGACATTATAGGCAAATTAATTCTAACTAATATAAATTTAAAATCAACACTGAGATTTATTTTCTGCTTCTTGTGCAGATTTAAAAGCTTTAGACTTTAATATCTTAGCCGTAATTCCAGTCTGACAAAGAAGTTCATTCCAGTACAACATTCTAAGGAGCTGTTAAAAGTGTTAAACAATCATCTGTCATCACTCGTGGTCTCTCAGTTGCTTCTTCATATTTGTTCCATTTGTTGTTGTCATGAAGCATTATCCTTGCAGCCAAGACTAATTCACAGCACTGCGTTACTTTGCAAACCATTTAACACGATTCACAGAACTAGAAGAAATAGCTATTATGTGCTCCCTCTCTGCTAATGAAAATGGATTTATCATAACTCTGAAGGTTTCAGTATCCATAGATCCCAAAGCAGTAAATACCATGAATTAAAAACATAAGCGTGGATGTTGTGTGCTCTTAGCAGTTTTTTTTTCATGCCAAGTTGAAAAAAGTCCAGTTCATCACTATTCAAACTTCATTTGGAAAGGCCTACCTTTATGAACTACAAACAGATGCCAAATGGGGTAGGCCATTTAAATGACAAAAAAAAAAAAAAAAAAAAAAAAAACAAACAATCTCCGTGGTGTCCCTCAAAGTCTGACAAACGTAGTATGCCAATATACTGGGTCCAACAACAAACAATGAGGAAACTTCTCTGTGTGGAACATGTAAGATTCTCTAGAGTTCCTTAGAGTTCAGGCACCTAATAAGACATACTGTGAATATCCCACCTAATTACTGGTGGTAGAAATACTTTCTTTAAAAACTTTCCAAAGTATGAATCCACTAATGAAAGGAGAGAATCACAAGCTAGTTGAAGTCAAATCTTCTTTATTAATTTATGGATCTCATGCCCCCATTTGCCTAAGTTCTTTGGAATACCAAAACTTCATAAAAATAAAGATAGGGGATTGGTTTAAGGGGGTTGGGCGTTGGTTTAATGGTTAAACTGTTTACCTCACAGGCACAATGTACAGGGTTTGATTCTCACTTCTGACAAGAAAATTGGCTAGGCTTAAAACAGCTCACAAGGGCAGCTAGCTTAGTACTTGACTATGAACTATAACAAACCATACATGTCTGTGGTGGCAAGCGGGGGATCTCTTACAGAAGCAAGAGCCATATATCTAGATTATCTATTGAAACCCCTAGCCAAGAAGAACAGACCATATATTAAAGATTCTATGGACTTCTTGAGAAAAATAAAAAAATATATTGGTGTTGAAGCTGACAGCATATTGCTAACAATGGATGTAGAGTCATTATATACTGTGCTTCCTCACAATTACTGCCTAGAAGCAGCTGTGGGCACTTTTAAAAGACCCCATAACGATGCACAAGCACAGATAGAAAAGTGAACTCAGCTCATTCAGCTCATTAATTTGGCACTGGATTTTTAACGTCTTTACTTTCAACAGAAAATATTACAAACAAAAGACTGGAATAGCTAGGAGGGCAGTGATGACTCCCACATAGCCAACATAGCCCTGGACAAGTGGGAAGAGGATTTTGTGTCCACCAACAGAAATTTTTTAAAGCACATCTCATGTTATCTTCATTTTATCAACAATATTTTTATTGTATGGAAAGATGACACGTTACAGTTAGAAGAGGTAACTCTAACTACTACCTTCCTGTGTTTCACCTCCTCCCACAGCTCCAGCTCAGCCATGTTTTTAGACATGCTAGTTTCCAAGCACATTAACAACAGTAGAATATCCACTGATCTTTACTGAAAACTGGTGAGCATGAACCTTTTACTCCACTTTAAAAGTCTGCATCCCACCAAGATAAAACATAATGTGGTTAAGTCCCAGGGATACAGCGTAGTTAGAATAACCACAAAGATGGAACCTTTTCTGAGAAACCTTAACGATTTGGAAAATTATTTCTTAGCAAGGGGGTACAAGAACCTAATGTTAAGAAACATTTTGAACCAATCATCAAGCTTAAAAATACCAATGAACCCACACTAAACCAACCCACTGGAAGAATATTTAAGAAATGTGTGGACAATAAATCAAAGGACAGCTGCATACTGACATATACTATGGAATTTCATTGTATCAAGACTATTATCAAGGAGAACTGGGCCATAATAACAGAAAGCTCTTATCTTGTAGACATTTTGGGTGAAGCCCCAACTTTTGGATCTAGTAAGGCTATAAATATTAGGAGCTTTGTAGAAGGAAAACCTAAACCACAAGAAAGAAACGAGCAATGTGAAACAAACTGTTCATTTTGCTCCTACATTCAAGAGGGAGACTCTTTTTGCTGCCCAGATTTAAAAAAAAAACTTATTAAGGCTAATGCAGATGGAGACTGCAACTCTACACAAGTTGTTTACAGGGTTAGCTGCAATGGATGTGATGCATCTTACATGGAAAAGGCTATTAATAAACTGAAACAAAGGATTTTGGGTAATTTATCCGAGACCCAGTCTAAATGTAGAAACAATGCCCTGGCCAGACACCTTCAACTCCACAGAAGACACTCTGGGTTTAAATTTCAAACACTTGATCACGTAGACTTCACTGAACTTGAAGGAGACATTCCAAATACTTTTGAAAAATAAGAATGTATGTGGCAACTAAGGCTGAACTCTTTTAGAAAGCCTGGACTAAACTATTATTGCTCACTGAAGACAGTACTAGTGCTAAGAAAGTTGCCCCATTGTTTAGAAGACTAAAAGTCTGAACTTTATTTACTTATTTATTGTTTGCAATTAGCAACAATTTTATTAACTATTAACTTTGTAAATGCAATTTTAAAATTTAATATTATGGTAGTGGCTTATTAATTATTAATTCTGGTTTAGTGGATACATTTGTATACAAACATGTATCTGTTTATAATAATCCTTTTTAAATATTTAAATGTTTATTCTAATTATATCTTCATTTTGTACTATTATTAGAATCAGGGCACATTCACAAGACACTTTCTCACATTATTTACAACTAGGACTTTTGATTACAATAGAACTGCAATAGAGCAGTATGTGCATATTCCGCAGATGTCATGACATTTCATTAATTCTTATTTATAACGTTTTTGTGCAAACATGGACATAAAAAAGGCACTTATATTAGTGAGGGGTTGAATGCCACTTACTTTAACTGGCTCAGATATTTTAACTTCTGAATATTTTAAATGTTAGACAAATGTTAAAAAAAAATTAAACAGCAGAGCTAGATTCCTTATAGCACATGCATCATCATTTTCATAACAGATTAGCCTTTTTAGATTGTAACTTTTTAATGCACAGTGTTTGAGCTTAACTAGAGACATATTAGTCTTATTATTGGCATATATACTACAAGTTTATATTGGCTTTAATACTATATTTTTCATAAATTTTAAATGGGGTCCTGTTTACACATTTTTTCTAAGGTTTGCAGACCTGAGCGAATATCATTGCTGTGAGCATGAGGGTTGTTTTTTCCACTAGATTTTTCATATATATTTTTTATAGATTTCTGAGTGTATTTTACTTTAAAATTCTTTAATAAATTTATCATTTGAGTTGAATAAACGTATGTGTTTGGTAGGTTTTTATTTAGGATTTGTTTTTTGTACTACATTTTCTTAAATAATATGTATTGTTTTTAACCCAACAAAATTTAGTGTCATATGTTGTTATTTAACTTTTAATTTTTAGTTGCTTTTCCCACTTGACTCACAAACCTGAAGGAGTTCTAATAGACAAAAGCCATCTATGTTAAAAATGTTTCTGAATGTTGGTAGAAAAGATTTCTAAGGTGTTTTGGAGACTTGTGGGTTTTGTATTAGAGAAGTACCTCACAGGAGGTGCAGTAGCAAGTCCAGTCCAAACCATACCTCCCCTCCGAGAAATCCTGACAGCCTCTTTAAATTAGTAAATATTCATACATCTGCTGGCATAATTATTAATGTTTCTGTTGTGTGGGGCAAAGAGAGCACATTCTCAATGGCCTCAACATTTGGAAAGCAATATCAATATGGAATTAAAACCTGTTATTGTACTGTCATGCATCATGCCATGCAGTGCATTAACACAAAGTAATCTCGGTTACTCACCTACCATTCCTTGAATCGTTAGGCAAACAGAACGTGTTTGGAAATACAACATTAAGAAGTGTCTGCATTTTAAAAAATGTTCATTGGTAACCAGTGTAACAACAACTTCCTGTCAATAGGCTTCAGAGTTCATGCATTTGGATGGCTAGCCAAACATAAGGTGCTATAACTTAAAAAAAATGTGAAATTAATACAATATTACTGGCAGGTGAAAAAAATGTACAGCCTGTCAAGTGAAGATGTGCATTATAATCAAATCGTAACTTTCACATCACTAGTAACATACAAAACATTTGCAGTAGATACACTACAACTGGCAGAAGAAACAAAACAGGTACAACATGTCAAGTGGTTGATGCATGTTTCTAAAAAAACATAACTTTCACATCACTGAATACGTGGCCTCCAAATCTGAGGTGTGAAAGGGCTCTACATCAGGGAAATTAAGGGGGAATCTAAGTTTCTGTATAGAAATCAGATTCTTCCTGACCGGCTCTGCCCTAAGGCATTTGTGCATATTTCTTACAAACAGAGCTTAGGTGGCACTTTTTATGACTGACTTCACTGTAAGGCATCATTAAAGTTTTTTTTTCAATTTAGAAGACTTTATACAGAGGTCATGTAGTGGTTTCCACAGAAACATTGCAAAGGGGACACTTGTGAATACACAGTGGATCACATACTGCACAATTTCCTTGCTTCTTTCTTCATTAACATGGAAAAGGTAATGTCTGAATAAACTGTAATTTCAAGAAATCCTGCAGTATGCCCTGGTTTGCTTTCAGTGTATGACACGCTGCAGCATTTCTTTCCTTTCTATTTACTTAAGGCATTTTTCTGCTTAACTAACATTGAAAAGCACATGCCTTCATAAGCTGCAGAATGTAAGAAATGCCACAGTATGTAACACTGCATGAATTTGCACTTGCTCTAACCCATATTCAAAAGGTACAAATAATGTATGCATGATGTCATACAGGCATTAGCATACATGCCACTCATCAGGAGTTTTCCACTGTCGGTCATGATGGACATGCCTAGTTCTGTGCAGAACAGGGTGCAAGGTACTTCTCTAATACAAAGCCAACTTGTGTTAACGTTTTCTTTTTTGATTCTACAATGACATGCTTTCAGGGTTCCCTATTAGAAAACCGAAGACGCATTCTTTTGAATGCATCTTGGTTGAACTCAAAAGCCTGAAATGGGAAAATATTGAAGCGGCTGTTAAGCAAATTCTTTCCCTGGGAAAGAATTTGCTTGGCCACTTTGGTACTTTGCCATTTTCGGCACTGTAGTATGGTCTTGGAGTTGGTATATTTAAGTTGGAGGGGTGTGGGGGGTGAAGCCCCCCCCACGTAATGTAATGTTTAAAGTGTTTTATTTATTTATTTAATTAATTTTTTTGTTGTTGTTGGAACATCTATTTTTTCCCTAGGAAAAAATCGCTGTTCTGACAGTTTGAAATTGTAAGTTTTCGCTTACAAAGGGTCGATTAATCACCGTTCGCTTTTTTAAGCATTCACTGATCTAATATAGACCCGCTTTCAGGAAGTTTTAGCAGTTATTAATGTATAATTTTTAGTTTAACTTTTAGTTTAATTTAGTTTAGTTTAACATATCTGGAAACACACAACTTGAAGCAGGGCAGCACTGTGTTGAATATCACACTGGTGTATGGGGGAAGGGGTATTTAGTTAGTAAACATGCTAATTGCCTTTTACAACAGAGCTACCCTAACAAGCCACTCCCATGCTTTTAAACGTGCTTTTAAACTGGTTTAAACAGGTATATAAACGGAATGGTGAATTCTACACTTTATTCTGTTTTTTTCAACTACTATTTGGATCGCCTGTGTGTTTTTAATAAAGAAGATTTGACTTCAACTAGCTTGTGCTTCCCTACTTTCATTAGTGGATTTATACTTTGGAAAGTTTTTAAAGAAAGTATTTTTACCACCAGTTATTAGGTGGGATATTCACAGTATGCTTTTATTAGGTGCCTGAAATTTAAGAAACTTTAGAGAATCTTAGATCTTCCACAGCGAAGTTTCCTCGTTGCTTGTTTTAAATGACAAAAAAGTAACTTTGTCATTCAGAATACCAGTATAAAAATACAGCAGTAATTGCAATTAAACACTGAATGGAACAAAGCATATATCTTGATTATCACATCACTCATTAGAATCTTGAGTTATTAGTATCAATAATAAAAGTGTAATTCACATTACATATAAGAGTTTGAGTTATTAAAAACAATGGTCAAAATGTGCATTGGTATCACAGCAGAGCAACAACAACCTATCGCTCATGCTGCATCATCATGCCTTTATAATGTAGCATTCAAAATGTCTATTTCTACTTCCACACTGCAATGAAAAAAACACCTGCTGTTTTAACATACATTTGCATATGCTGTTTGGACAATGTGATGATCAATCTGATTCTGTAGGACACTTATGAAACATCTGTTACAATGTGATGCATGACACTTATGAAACATCTGTTAATGTGATACATGACACTTATGAAACATCTGTTACAATGTGATACATGACACATGAAACATCTGTTACAATATAATACATGACACTTATGAGACATCTGTTACAATGTGATGCATGACACTTATGAAACATCTGTTACAATGTGGTACACAGAAAAATGCTTAAGAAGTAAGGTATACAAAACACTGGGGCCATCAGTGCTACTGCCTGGTACAGAAACCTGGGCAGTAAAGGCAGAGTAGATGAGGAAGACAGAAGTGATGCAGATGAAGTGCCTGAGAGTGGTGGTAGGATGCACACTGTCTGACAGATGAAGAAATGATGACATCAGCAGAAGCCAGAATAGTCCCAAAGAGAGCAGATTATGGTGGCTCGGGCACATGTGCAGGAAGGCAGAAAACTATCTGGTAAAGGAGATTTGGATCTCTGGAACCTAGTCGGACTTTCCCAGTCAACAAATGTTAAACAAAAATAAAATAAATTTTTGACAGACAGGCAGAAGGCAAGTGGAAATGTGGGTGTCCTCAAATATAAATCAAAATAAAGCAGTAATGGAAGAATATGCAATAATTGTGAAAATTATATATTACAAATCATGAAAAATTACTGAGATTGCAAAGTTATAATACTAAGAAATTATTTCCTGGGACTGCTAATTACATAGGTACCATTTTGGAATGTGTGCTTATATTTTACTCCTGGTGAGAGAAGGCCTACATACCCTTACATTATCTGCGACATGGCTGTGGATTACGAAACAGGTTGTGGCCTGCTTCTTATCTTGGGATTGATGCTACTGTTTTTCCTCTGATGAGAGAAGAAATAAAGGAGCATTGTATCCCAGCAGAGTGAAGCTGTGGTGAGACCAACACTAGTAGTAGTCAGGCAGTACCATTCAGGTGACTCCCCTCTTTTCATCATTCTGGACAATCTAATTCTTTGTTTTCAGTGAGTACTGCTTGATTTGCTTTGAACTTCAGAATATCTCCCGAAATATTTTATCCATAAATCATCAGGATGCACTTATTAGTTTCCTCTCAAGTGTGTGGCAGTGCCTTGTATAGGCACAGGCACCTTGAGTTGACATTTTTTCCTGTAAAAGCACAATTGAAATTTCACCAATACCTAGTTGCACATAGGGCGACTAGTTTGCAGTGACAATCACTGCCCTCAGAGTTGCAAACCAGATACTCCCTCCTGACATTTCTTTATATTCTCCCCCCAACTGTCTAACCAGTACAAATGATCTGTTGCATGGATATGAACTTTCACACTATCCCTGTTACCATCTTGGTGGATATGGGCATCCTGAGACAATTTAGAAATTGCCTCATATTTACTGACAACCAGTTAATTTTTCAACAAACTATGTCATGTGAGTGATGTATTTACACAATATCACTGGAGGCAAACCTCTCACATAAAAGCACTCCTAATGTCAATAAGGTTGTCAGTAGTACCCATGCAGCACTCATCACTCACAATTCAAAGCAGACATATAGATCCACATATGCTGAGGCACTTAAATGTAACCTTCCTAAACCACAAAGACCTCCTATATGAACTCATAACAAACACCCTCAGCAACCTCGAATGCACTCTTTCAAAACAACACCTGCATCAACACATACAGCCACATCTCATGGAGCCTCTACTTCTAAGCCCATAAGGCAAAACACCACAGAATCCAACATTCAAGTCATTGCAGACTCCATTGTGAGATACACTGATGTCCCTCTCACCAAGCTGAGTAGGGAGAAAGTCACAGTTAGCTTCTTATCAGGGGCCAGGATCCTCTGCACTAAGCATGCAATCAGGTGATTGGACCACAAGTACCAGTATGACTCAGTCATAGTCCGTGTGGGTATAACTGACCAGAGATGGACCTCCCTAGACTATATGAAGACAGACATCATGGAGCTGTCAGAATATGTGTCCCAGGCTGGTATGAGCTTAGCATTGATCAGCATATTACCTTTTCCAAGCATGATGCCACAATATGAGCAAAAGATGACTGACATTAATAATTGGCTTAATTTCCGTTGTCTTTCTAATGGGGTGCAATATATGTCAGCATGGAAGGAGATAGGCAACAGACCAGTCTGTTTTAACAGGGATAGTCTGCAGATCTCCCTTCTATGTTTTCAAATATTACCTAAAACATTGTCCTCCCCCATAGTGACCTTTTTTAGGCAATGCCACACTGAAAGTACTTTCGACACAGCAAATCAAAAGCAAGAATATCTAAAGGTGTTACTGCTCAATGCTAGGAGACCAAACAAAAATACTCCACTGCCTAGCAGCTGTCTTCACCCTAGAGAATGCTGACACCTGTGCAGACACGGAGACGCGGTATAAAGCCACAGAGAGCACACCAACAATGCAAGGTTATAATGCCTTCCACACATTTAGACCAGGTGCTACACAGACAGGTACTAAAGGTGGAGGTGTCTTGATTTACATAGAAAAATAAACATACCTCAGGGTTAGTCAAACAAGACAATGAACATGAGCTTTTCCATGTTGAAGTTACCCAAGGCAAAATCCAACACCACTTCCTTGCAAGTTATAGGTCCCCATCTATGACCCAGGAAACCCATACCTTGTATTTAAACTTATTGGAAACACCCATCATCCACACCCAATACCATATTTATTGGGGACTTTAATTACCCCACTATTAATTGGGAATTATATACAGCACCAAATGTACAGGCACAGAGGTTCCTGGATTTTGAAACACAAAATCCCTGGACCAGATTGTGAATACACAAACAAAGGGTGTAACCATACTAGATCTGGTCCTGAGAGTGATGCACACACCCTAGTGTAATGTCTTCCCTGGTAAGGTTAGACAACAAAATGGTCTCCTCTGAAGTAAAAGTAAAACCTGGAATGTCAACAAACCCTGGAATATTCAGAAACTACTCTAAGGCTAACTTTCTACTATCAAGGGATAACTTGGCAAAATGTCAAGCCCCAGTACACCCTGTGAATATTGCCTACTCAGAACTGTTCACAGAAGTCCTATATAAGCATGTTAATAGTTGCATAGATGCACCTGTATCACCAGGAAGAATTACAGAACTAATTAAAAAAAAAAGCCATCCTGGTGGAATCACAACATCAATAAACTATATAACAGAAGGAAGAAAATTATGGCAAAAATTAGGAGGTGCAGCACCCAGCAGGATAAAAGCACTCATCAAACTAAACAAACAACTCAGAGCACAAACAAAGTCTACCAAAGCCAAATTTGAGGCAAATTTGGCCTTCCAGGCTAAGGATAACCACAAGGCATTCTTTAACTATGTCCACAACCTCAGAAAATATACACACTTGTGTGCAGAGCTCACTGTAAATGGAGCCACCTATACCGAGCCAGAAAATGTGGCAACTTACTGCCCGACAAATTCATCTCCAACTTTACCCCTCTCTCCCCCTCAACCTTCCCATAGGAAATACCATCAAATCTAACTCCTGCTGCCATCACTAAGAAACAGGTACTTAACGTTCTCTCTAAGGTCAAGAACACTTCATCAGTGTGCCCAGAAAATATCCTAGGATGCCTTCTAAATAGCATTAAAAATGATCTATTAGGCCCTCCCGAATGGTTATTTAACTGTATCATCCAAGCAGGCTTCATGCCTCATAAATGGAAAGTAGCAACAGTCATTCCTCTGCACAAAGCTGGGTAATCTACAGACCCTAGAAACTGCAGATCCTAGAAACTACAGACCCATAAGTCTCACTAGTCTCATATGCAAACTTGTGGAAAGAATTATCATGAAAATAATCAATAATGACATAGGAAACCTCGAGACACTGGACCCAAACCATTTTGGTTTCATCTAGGGCAGGTCATGCATACTCAACCTGGTGGACTTCTTTGAGAAGGTCACCAAAGCAAAGGATGATGGAAAAATGGTTCACACTGCCTACCTTCACCCCCAAGGCATTTGATACAATGCCCCACTCAGGCATTGTTGACAAACTTAAGAGATTAGGTACAAACCCTTATGCCATTGGGTGGATAGCCAACTCACTCATGGACAGGACCCAAGCAGTTAGAACTGGGGAGTCCACTTCTGTAAAGAGTCCAGTCACAAGCAGAGTCCTGGGACAACTCCTTTTTGGCATTTACTTCTCTGAAGTCAAGGCCAATGTCAATGGCCTCCAGCTAACTAAATTTGCAGATGATTGCAAATTAGGAGCTGTCTTTGAATTGCTCACTGAAACAAATGTTCTCCAGGAAGGGCTGACACAGACAGACAACTGGTGCCAGAGCCATGAACTAAAACTAAATGCCAAGAAATAAATAATAGCATCCTTTGGGAAGTCATCTACCTCTGGAAACTATCATATTGACAATGCACCCTTAAGAGTTGACCCAGTAGTCAGGGACTTGGGGACACACATAGACAGTAATCTAGTCTTTGACAATTATGTGTCTACAGTAGTGAGGAAATCATTCTATGTTATGCAACTTATAAACAAAGGTATGGCATCTAGATCCAAAGAAGCCATTGCCCATTGTATTCAGCATTCATCAGATCTATCATTGAGTATAATGCCCCATAACATACGTCCCTAACCAGGCATATCCAATAACTGGAATGTCTACAAAGGTTCCTCACTAAAAAAATACAGGGCGTAAGTAATATGTCCTATGCTGACCACCTCAAGCCCCAATCCATATATTCTGTTTCCTTACAGACTGTTGAGAGGTGACCTATGCCTGGTATACAAGGCATTGTCAAACCCCACTCTGAAGGACCTCCTGCATATCTGCAAAACAAACAGCACCAGAATTACCTGTTCTAAAGACTTTAACTTTGCCTGTGATATAAATAGGATCTGCTGTAGAGACAGGTATGTTTCCCGGAGATTACCCCATCTCTTGAACAGGCTCCTCATCCCTGTGAAGCAGAGTTCTTCCCTAACCCAATTCAAGTGCAACAAGGACAATTTGATGGAGAACAGGAAATTCATCCCTGGTTTGGCACCTATGTCTCTAATGGATGCAGGCAGCCTGTAAATGGTTCCTCTGCCAAGCCCTGCTTGTAAATGTTTCATCTCCCATGGCTCGCTTACACTTATCATGGGTACCAGAAGTTGTCAGAGATTTGGGACTCATGGGTAGGCTTACAAAGGTCCTAGTGGTCATTAACCTAGTACATATCTACAAACCTATGAACATCATAAGATCATAGGAAGTTACAAGTCAACACCCTATGCCACTGCCCAACAGGGACACAGCTTGGACCCCAGGGGTATATTTTCTATTTCCCATCCAGTTATCCAGGTTGCGCCTAAAAAGGGTTAATGAGGTACTCTGCTTTATGCGAAGAGGGAGACTATTCCACAAAAGGCAGAGTCTCTGGGACACAAATCTGTTCCACCAACAAGTCCTATTGATGTCACAGACAAGGTAGAAGTCACACATGCAAGTTACTTGAGTGGAGCTTGACTTGCAGATATGCAGCAGTCCTATCAGGGCAGGGTCTGAGATTGCTTTGTATGCCAAACAGAGGTCACCTCTGTGGAGTCTGTAGGAGATTGAGTAGAGGGACAGGGCTTGTAGCCTATCTGTGTAGGGTAGATGTTTGAGGCCCTGGATTCTCTGGATAAGGAACCTCTGTGGTCTCTCCAGCTGCAGCATTTGCTTTGTGAGGTACATGCCAAAAGGGGCATTGTACTCAATAATGGGTCTTATAGGGGAAGAATACAAGGATGTTATGACCACCTTGTCCCTGGATGAAATACCCTTACTAATGAAGTGGGCCATGTAGAAAGCTTTCCATACAATGGAGGCAATATGGTGGACAAAGGTCAGTTTGCTATCAACCTGGGTGCCCAAGCCCCTCACGACTGATTGCGTGCTTAGGACCTTATTATCAATGTGATAATTTGTGGGGATGTCACTCTCCCCAAAATAGTCCCACTACAAAAGGGTGTTTGGCTGCCAAGATATTTACAACACTGCAAAAATAAAATAATGATGTATGAATGATAACTTGGGTACCAAAGCAGAATATTAAGGCAATTTATCTAACTTCTTCAAGCAACATAGTGTTTCTATGAAGTGAAAATGTAACAAACTAAATAGAAAGTAATCTCAAAGCACCAACAATCCAAACATTACCACTGGCATAGTAGTCAAATGCAAAAAACACTAGCACGTCTAGACACTGGCACTATATTTTAACAGATTGTGCACTAAAACTTTAGGAACTTTAGTGCACTTGTATGTGACTTCAAACAAATACAAATGGTAAAGCACCTATTGCCTGTGCAGAAAATATTTCATAATAAATAGCTGAATTTCCATTTATAAGCAGTCACAACTCTTTGGACATGCACAATGAACTCAGTGGAAGTTCACCAAATATAGAAGAAATGACACAACTTTTTTCAATCATGTATAGTTAAAAATGAATGAAATTTGGGGTCAGCACTGACAATGACATTTTTCAATGTGTGGTAGAGTAACCATAGCAGGCTACCAGGGGATTGGAAGTTGGCATAATGGTTAAGGTGTTTGTTTCACAGACAAGAGATACAGGGTTTTATTCCCAACAAGGGACACTGTCTAGGCTTAAAATGGTCCACAACAGAAGCTACCCTATGAAACAAAGACCATTAGTAATAGCACTACAGTCTAAGGCAGATATGAAAATGAATACAGATGTTTGAAATAGGTGTTAAAATAAAATAGAACATTCTTGCACTTAAAGAAAAGTGTGAGAGTGGCATTGACAACCTTAAATACTATGAGTTTACAGTCTCTAGGAATGGCATGTCCCCATGCATCTAGTATGACCTGACACTGCTAATAGGATGGAGGTCTCACTAGTGGAGTATTAGCAGTAATGAGCAAAAATGCAGGTTGACCATACCTCTCAACTGTTCAGATTTAGACAGCATGTTGAGATTATTGCCTCATATTTTTGGTCTATTTCTCATAAAATGGTGGTTCTCTGGCAAATCATTGAAGGATGAAGTCAGAAAATAATGGCAGGAAGTTGAGTTTCAGACTTCATATCCTTTAGAAAACTCTTGCTAATGCAAAACCTGTTATTCTATTAACTTTCTAGGTTTGTAAGACCAATATATAAAAAGTGTCCCTATTTTTGGGCCTTTGTCTCCCCATTATTTGCAGCTTTGTCCAGATTTCATGTTCTAAGAGGTTGAGAGGTATGAGGCTGACCAGCCTTATGTGTTTGTTTGTTTGTTTGTTTTTTTTTTTTTTTTGACATGAAAATGTAACTCTCTCTCTTTAATTTCTCCATATCTTTTGGGTTTCTCATACCATGCTGGGAATGGACCCTATTCCTAAGTCAAAGTATGATTAAAGTTTATGAAATTAGTATTGTTTCAGTATTTAATGTCAGCCATAAGTGCTGTTTGCAGTACCTTTAATGTGCCCAGTAGTGACTCCTTCTGGAATATAGTCTATATATCAGTGTCATCTTGGTGAGATTTTGTGAAAAACAGGGTCTGCCTCATGAAGGTACTCACCAAGACTTGAGGATGAATTCAGTTTCAGCAGTACTAGTCTCCTTTGCTTGCTGACTTATCATCTCTCCATTAAGACCCTCTCCTCTGAGGTGGCACCTCTGTCTCTCATGGATAGGGCCAGTTGTTGGTGCTTATAAAATCACTCTGCTAGCAACAACCATCCAACTATGCTTAATATGGGTACTTGTGTTTTTATGCAACTAGGCTTCTAAACACCACAGTGCCATTATGCTAGCTATGTGCCTATGCAGGTCTCCCAACATTTTTCCTCCCACATGGCCTGCTGATGTCATCTGCTATAAGTTCATCTGCCATCTTATAAAAGTCTGACTTCTGCTGTGGTGCTTGGTTAATGTACTGTGTACTGTAGTCTGTATACTTAGAGAGGGGTTCTGTTCTCACTGCAGTCAACTGGGTGTGCATGTGTATGTGTCTGCCAGAAGATCAGAAGTGTGTGTCCTGCAGTTGCCACTCTAATCACATGGATCGATGGTATTTTGTTGCTTGCACATCCCTATACATCTATTTTATGCAGGCCTCCCAACTTTGTCTCTCCAACATATGCTGCTGATGTCATCTACTATAAGTTGGCTGGCAGCATTGTAAAAGTCAGACTTGTCCTGTGGCACTTGTGCAAAGTACTATAGTTTGTGTACTTAGATAGATGGAGGGTCTATTCTCACTGCATTCAAGTGTGTGTGTGACCTATTGCTTGACATTGCAGTGAGCATTTTATACCACCATGTGGAACACTGTTATATTCTCCTCAACAGACACTCCTGATGGCATCAGTTATATCAGCTTTTTGGATATGCACTACTCCCACCAGGGCAGGGTCAGAGACTGGCCTGTTGGCCAAGCAGAAGTCACCACATCCTCTACAATAAAGATTGCAGTGACATGCCTTTTAATGTATCCACATATATTATGGCATAGTTTGTAGGCCTTGTGTTGTGCTGCTGAGAAAACCCTGTAGTCTCTCCAGCTGCTACATGTGTGGTGAGGTACATGAAAAAGAGAGCATTATACTCTATTAGTATTGTGATGGGGTTTAGCTACAGTGTTGTTGTACAATTTTAAGATCTCAGTATGATGGCATGACTTAAGATGTGCACAACACAGTCTTTCAATAGCAGTGTGGACATTTGGTGGTCAAAGTTCAGATTGCTCTCTACATTTGTTCCTAGTGTTTGCATCACTGGGTTTCTGCATAGCAGGACTGTTGTCAGTGCTGTGATTAGTGTGGAATTCAACTTTTTAGATGGACAACATTACAAACACAAATTTCTGCATTTATATTTATATCATGTGCCTTTGTCACCATTAAGTTGTGTGTGTGTGTGTGTGTGTGTGTGTGTGTGTGTGTGTGTGTGTGTGTGTGTGTGTGTGTGTGTGTGTGTGTGTGTGTGTGTGTTACCTCCTCCTGTACTATGTTATCACCACTGGTGGGACTCAGTGATTGCACACAATATGCAAGAATCAGCAAAGTTAGCAAGCCAAAGGTCATAAACCTTAGCCTGAACTGCCCAGAAATAGAGTTTAAACAGAGCACAGATCCCTGGGGTTTACCATTGGTGACAGCTCTACTGATACAGATGGATTCATCAACGTTCACATGATGTGTTCTGCCACTGAGCCAATTGGTTGTCCATCAACTGACGTAAGGGTTAATCCCCAGCTTGGAGGTTTTCTCAATGATACCTGCATGGGGAATTGTGTCAAAACCCCAGGCCAGATCACTATAGGCAGTATGCACTGTCTTACCTTCAGCCAGGCCTATCACATAGAATTAATGGGCTGTGAAAACCTCACAGGTCACCTATGGCATGACTCAGCGCATACATTTTCCTGATATGGTTGAATATACAGTTCAACACACCCTTCACACAAACTATGTTCCCATACAAGGGGTTACATCAATATGCATCCACCTGAGATTTGGGGGACAGCACCTGATGCATGCATGTATAGAGACATGCTGACTCTCCTCAACTGTGAGGTGGACCAACGTGTCATCATGGACCTCTTCTAGATGTACACTAGTAATACTCTAGGTGTGTGAAACAGACCTGTGTGAGTTGTCAATGATACAACAAGTCCATTACATTTGATAGATGTCCTCAAAGAGGTCATCAAGGGAACGCATGATGATAACATTATCATCTTGTAGAACTTGACCATTTGACAAAAATCCACACAGAGGTATTCAATCAACACTGTCAGATGAAGCCATAAACAGCTATATCACCAAATGGGTAGACCAGTGTATGACATATGTGGCATCTCACTATGTTGAAATGTGTGACGTGACCTATATCTCAGCTCCAGTCATCAAGCAGGTATATAAGGGGTGTCTACTATGCCCTTTCCTGCCCATTAGTTCAGTGATGGACATCACAGATGACACATATGCTGTGTTCAAACAGCTACCTGAAGGACTACATATTGTGGGCAATCATTAACTCCATCTGTGATATTAGTATAAGGCAGATAGTATCAACACATACCAAAAACTGCTGCCACAGCCATGACAACATCTGCATTAACAAGAACCATGGAGGGGTTTGTTGAATCAGGAAATCAACACACCATCTAGTTATAATGTCAACATCACATCCTATAAACAGACCAATAAGTATTTGACCCATGTCCTGGTATAGATGGCAAGTGGTACATCCACCAGCATGTAGTCATAGTGCTGACTACTCCCTCGACTGTAACACAACTATTGGATATGTGAAGGACATGCACATCAGACGCCATAATAACTTCATGGTTCCCAGCCTTCATCACACCAATAACTTTGTACAGTGCACCTTTATTCATGTACCTCCAACACATCTTCCAGTGATGTGTTACTGGTTTGTACCACCTTTGTCATAGTGTGCTGATGCACAGCTTATTGGCCATACCTAGGTATTCTACCTGTGGAATATACATGACTGTTTGATGGTGCGGAACACCAGTCAAGTTGTTACACCAGATGCATGTGTGGTGCCTATTCTGCTTATGCAAACACGACATACATAGGTGTTTGAAAACATTAATGGCATGTATATCATTCATGATAGTGTGGATTATGCTATATATATATATATATATATATAGATATACATATATATACACACACACACACACACACACACACACACACACACACACACACACACACACACACACACACACACACACACACACACACACACACACACACTATATATATATATATATATATATATATATATATATATATACACACACACACACACACACACACACATATTTATATATGCCATGCACATAAGGCAACCAGCCTGTATTGCCCATACTGTCATATACAGGTATAGCACTGTCCCTCCTAACACTTCCAGCAGATGTTAAAGTGCCAGGACAGTGTGCTTGGTTGCCTCATAGAGTGTGGCTCTATCATACTAGTTCTCCAGTGTGTGTGCACATCTGTGTGTGTGCGTTCACGCGCACGTGTGTGTATGTGTGTGTGTGTGTGTGTGTGTGTGTGTGTGTGTGTGTGTGTGTGTGTGTGTGCGTGTGTGTATATGTGTGTGTGTGTGTGTGTGTGTGTGTGTGTGTGTGTGTGTGTGTGTGTGTGTAAGTGTCTAGGTTCATCTTTTATCACTCCACATCACATATGTTATGTCAGAAACATGGAATTAATGGTGATATTATTATGATATTGTCCACAAATGTGGTTGGTTCTTATAATGTTTTCCATGATCCTTTACCTGCGCCCACCTTGCTGGAGACCTCTGCTGATAGTACACTCATATTCAGGCATATCAGTTTGCACAGCTTCACAATATGCACACTACCTCAACTGTATTTCTCATCTCTGATAGATGTCCTCTGCAATATTCAAGCAAGGATGCTTACCTCACACAGTCATCCTCCCCATTGTTATGTTACCTTGTGTGACAGTCACAGCCAACAAATTTTCACTGTACAGTCTATACTGTACCATATAGATATGTGCTTGGTGTTGCTGCTACAACCATCTTCCATTGACATTGCCTCCTCTGGTGTATATGATGGAGTTTCACCTGACCTCTTTCCCTGTGTTTGTTCCTACAATTCATGTGTGAGTATCCCTGTTCAATACACGCACTTCCCCTGAAGTATCATGTTACATAGCAGTCGATGTCCTGTTACCGATCATTAACACAGCATTGGTATACAATGCCAAGAATGGGAGAGCACAATACTCTGCAATGTAGGTACACTGTCCTATACTGTGTTTGGACCATACACTTCACATTCATACCTCTCAAGTGTCCAGAGATTCCTAGGATGTCCAGATGGTTTCCTTATCAAATTTGTGGTCTTCTGCCATATCACTGGGATGACCTCTGCATTGATGGGACTCAATATTACATACATTTGTGTGCATACCTCTCATCTGTCCTGCTTTGTACAGAATGCCCAGTTTTTGTCTCATATTTGTGATCTTTTCCTCATAACATTTTTGTTTCCTGGTAAATCATTGGCCTGTCATTGGGGAGTGAAGTCAGAAACTGATGACTCACATTTGAATTTCAAACTCCATGCTCTTTAGAAAGTTCATGCTAATGTACAACCTATTATTCTATTAACTTTCTAAGTTTGGTAGTGCAGTATTACAAATCTGTCCCTATTTTTGCCCTTTGCCCCCCCCCCCATTATGTATGCCTTAGTCCACATATCTTGCTCAAAGAGGATGACAGGTATGTTTGAGTTTTATTGTACCACATTTCTATGTGACATCTATGGGATGGGAAATATGTCCCTATTTCTGGTTAAATGTCTCCACATTATGTTTGCCTTTGTGGAGATATGTTTCACTAAGAGATGCACAGCTATCTGTGAAGCCTTGGTGGTCATTGTGGCATTCCACACAAGGTGCTCTGATTTATACAGAATTGTATCTGCGTTCACTTACATGCATGGTTTCCTGGCCATGCCAGCCACAAACCCTAACTTAGGCACACCATGTTGCATTAATATGCATTGTATGCTGCCTCTCACCATGCACCATCATGCAAACATGTAAACTCCATGTGGGCTTTGCCTGGAGCCTACACGGAGTTTATTGAATCCTAGGGAAACTGTGATATCTCTGTATTTCTGTAATACACCATTCTTGTCATGTAATGATGTCATAAATATTGATGGCAACTTCAAACCAAGACCTTATTCATCATCCTGATATGTGCCCTAACAGAGTTATTCAACCAAATATGAAAAATGTAGTACTTTTTTTATAACTTAACCAGTTAACAATTGGAACAGTGTATTTCTGTAACACAATATTCCTATCCTGTCACAATCTCATAAACAATGATGACAAATTTTAAACAAGACAGTACTCATCTTTCTGTGTTCCTTAACAAATTTATTCACAAACAACATGTAAAATATCATATTTTTATAACCAACAGAACAAACAAATTGACATATCTCTTTCTTGTGCATACACTTCATGACCTGTCATCAATTAATTGCAGTCAACTTACTTATCACCTTGCCATGTTCTCTTATAGAATTCATTACAGAAACTGAAAATGTTCATACCAATGGCCTACAAACAATATCTGTCTCCAGGTGTGCTACCTAATCATCTTAGAGTGATATCCACTTGTAACATTTCTTCATAAAACAAAATGGAGTTTTTCTTACTGCAGTGGTAAGACTTGAAGATGCCATTCAGATATCCTTTTTTTACATCTGTGGGACTCAAGTGAACTTTGTCAGCATATCCTGAATTGTTGCAGTCATGCCAATATAGTGATCAATGAAGAACAAGTGAGTGCCGTCTTCATTTAGGTGAACTTGATCAGTGGTAAAATGATGCACATCTTTTACAATGATGCTGTTATATGGCTGATTATTGATCCTCTGAACTTGTGTATCAGTCCATGCTTGAACCCACTGTGTAAAGCTCTGGCCTTGTGCACTACTCACTGGTTGTTTCCATGCCTCCAGTGTTGGTGAGGTATGATGTCAGACCACAGAAAATTATAGCAAGGCCACCATGGTTGCATAATGTTAAAAACTGCTTTGATTTAAGACTTCAGTTCTATGAGTAAATGAGTGATTACATCATTGCCTCCCATGTGCAGCACAAGGATGTCAGGCTCAGGGTAGACATGACACTTCTCATATAACAACTGCATGAGTCTACTCTAGTGCATGCCTCTTCTTGAAATCCAGCGTACCTGCATGTGTATTGTGAGGGAGCTCAAACTGAAGAATGTGTCACTTCTGTCAGCATAGCTTGGAAACCCAGTGAATGTAGGAATGGCCACAAACCTCATCTCTGACTTTGTGTTCCCTTGCTGTTGAAGCCATGCCAATGTGTCACTCACTAGTAGCACCTGTACAGGTAAGACATGAAAACAGGTTACTGATGATGTTCAGCAGATTTTTAGGTTTACTACGTATGTATATACATGTTGACATATGTAATACCTTTTTACCATCTTGAATCCTCCTGCCTATCCACAGGGTTGCTAGTCCTTTGAATGTGATAATATCCATTATTTGCAAAGATGCCAATACCTGTCTACCAACCACTAAAACTCCAACTTTCAAGGTCTATCAGAATGACTGTAGACACAAGCTACTGTAAACTGAAGGAGCATTCTTGCCTGATTAAATAATTTTCCTGAAGGCAGAGTGACAGTAAAGGTATGGAAAGGTCACCTGTAACAAGAAAAAGCATGGACCATCACTCCATTAATTTACCCAGGACAGAGATGGGACATCCATGACATTTGTGGGCACCTGAAAGTGTCCCATACCTAGGCTGGCTACCTTTTCAGGTTGCCAAGATTGGCACTGTTTCATAACTTTTGTCAGTGTCAGCAGTTTGCTTTACCTCTGATTTTTTTTTTTTTTGTTTGTACATATTTTTTTCTGGAAAGAAAATTTATCTGCAGGCAAAACAGGGATCACATGCAGAATCTCTCCTAATGTTTCTTGCCTACTAATGGCTAAAACACCAACTGACATCATCTATCATAATGACAGTAGGCATAGGCTACTGGAAAAAGAAGAAACATTCTTCCCATGACACAAATACTTTACCTGAAGGCACAGTGACTGCAGGGTTATGCAAAGGTTGCATGCAAATAGAAAAAAATCATACATTTGCTTTTTCTGTTTGCATGTGTCCTATTTTTGCTGTAGCATAATTACATCATGCATAGCAAAGACAGCAGCATGGCGGGGCTTCGTTGTAGTGTAATTAAATCAAAGGTGCAGCATGTTTAGAAAAACATCATTTGGCACAAAAAGCAACTTTATTAGAAAACAGGAACAATGTCTAAAAACCAAAAATGAACCGTGCCTCGGCATACGCCATCAAGGTTCAAAAGCTTTAAACAGTAAAGCATTTAAATAGTTAATCAATTAGAACAGACTACATATCACAATAGAACAACAGAATGTACCAGAATGCATATGGATGTAAATAAAAACATATAACAAAAACAATTCAGTTGAAACAAATGAGTTCATAGAATAACAATAATTATAACATTATTTATTTCTTTATTTAGTTAGTTGGCTATTTACATTTGTTTACCAGGAAATTCCAACTGGTCACAGATCCTTTTTCAGAGGAGGCCCAGGGAGAAAAGCTCCACAGAGCAATAAATGAGCAGCAGAGTACATGAAGAACAATTGAACATACATACGATAGCAAATAATACATACTGCAGCAAACATGAGCTATACATACAATATGAAACATAGTAATGAACTGATATACCAATATCTAGCTAGAGGCTAGGAATAAAGGTAGAATGTATATACATATAGTACTAAGCTCAAACAGATACTGTTCTAAACTCATATACCTAAATCTTGTATACAAATATTGCACTAAACTTAAGCAGATATAAAGCAGAAGCTGCACACAAAGGTGGAACAAGTTAGAAGGGCTAATGGGATAGAAGGGGACGATAGAGGAGTAAGAGAGGAGACTGTGTGAGTAGTATATGTGGTAGTG
This sequence comes from Protopterus annectens, assembly GCF_019279795.1. Classification (NCBI taxonomy): domain Eukaryota; kingdom Metazoa; phylum Chordata; order Ceratodontiformes; family Protopteridae; genus Protopterus; species Protopterus annectens. The sequence goes on along the minus strand of NC_056745.1, from coordinate 1,435,199,717 downwards.
AGAGGAAGTTAGGTGCAATACCAATAACAATAATAATAATAATATACTGGGGGCATGATCAAGATGCAGAGGAAATAGAAGCAGAATTCTTCAACTCTGCTGTATTTGTCATATTTTTGACAGTACAGTTTCTTTCTAAGTTATCATTTTTTTATGTTTGAGAAAAAGTAATAATTGAACTTTTTTCTATGATAACATATAAAATTATTTAAATATTCCTATTTTTTCCTGTCAAACAACTACCTGAAAGATATTTATACTGACAAAATGAGTTACTTTAAAGCAAGCTCTCAAGACATTTTACTTAAGAAGGAGCTTCAAATGGATTTGACTAATATAAAGGAATTGTCATCAGAAATGGATAAAATGGATATTAAGATTGACAACTTCAAAGACAAGTGTACAAAACAGATGGATCTAATTCAGGAGACTCTTAATCATCAGAAATTACAAATTTCAAGAATAGAAGATGCTCTAAATGATGTGAAAAAAAGACTGTCAGAAGAAGAAAATAACACTATAAAAACAGAATACACTTTTGTTGAACAAAATTGATGATCTGGAAAACAGATCTTGAAGAAATAATATCCACATTTTTGGTCTACCAGGGAAAATTGAAAGTAATAATTTAACAATTTTTTTGACATTTTGGCTCTCTAATACACTTGAACTGCCTGAAGCTATGTCATATGGGATTGAGAGAGCACATAGGTCCCTTGCTATTGCTTCATCTGATAAAAATACAGCTTTGAGATCTGTTATAGTTAAATTTTTCTCACCAAAAGACAAAGAACTAATTCTTAAAACTGCATGGGCAAAATCTCGCATCAGACTGGAAGAAAGGATAATAAGATTTGACAATGACTATTCGACAGTAATTTCAAAACAAAAATGTTTTTTGCCATTAATCAAAGATGTTAAGAAAAAACAGATTAGAGTCTGTTTACTTTTTCCAGCAAGATTTAAAATATTTCTTCCTGATGAGATAAAAATCTTCGAGGACTTAGACTCTGCATTGACCTTTATAAAAAAAAAAAAAATGATCAGCCAGAAGAAATGGATTGGAATATCAGCTGCTCGAAGAGAATGGCTGAAAGAAATGGATGGAAAATGTCAAAAAGAAGAAATTAAAAGAAAAATGACTTTTCATCGATATAATATATTTGTATTGTTTTGCAGGACTCACAGCAAGAGGTTCTCCCATTCAATTCTCAGCTGGAGTGCGGGAAGTGCCTTCTGTGTGGAGTCTGCACGTCCTCCCCATGGGTCAAGTGGTATTCCGAAAGACATGCGTGAATGGGCGTGCCTTCGTTGAAGGTCGGGCGTCGAGCTGGCAACTCGGCACCATAAAAATCTACTGCCAATCATTAGCGGACCAGAGTTCCACTGTGGTGACCCCTAACTGGGAAAAGCCAAAAGACAAACAACAACAACAACAACAGTCTTCACATAATAGGCAAAAAGAATTAAAACATTCATAGACTAGAAGAAAGACCAAGAAGTATGTTAAAAGGTAAATTCATTTGCCTCACTTATTTTTATTTTAGTATATCTACATACTAAATTACACTATGCTTATTAATAACTGAATATTTGCTTATTTCTAACCAAGGGGGTTGGGTTAGGTGACATACTTTCGATATCTGGTTCACTTAAATAATGAAAGAGATATCACCATGGTTATTAACTTGAATTTATATGTAAATATTTTCAGTAGTGGCTGGTGACTTCAAATAAAAGGGGGGCTGCAGGAGACAGATGAGTGGGTGTGGCCAATGGGAAGGGGTGTGATAAACTCAAAAGGGGTGGAGCTTTGCTCAAAATCACAAAAACTGTGACTTTAATTAAATACACTGCCCTGGGTGCCAAACCATCATTATGAGAGTCCAATCAAGACAAAATTAAGTATAGAAAAAGAAGAAAAAAATATCTCAATGCATTGGCTACATGACAGCTTACCTAATATCTAAATGGAAACAAAAAGGTTGTGAGGTATGAAAAAATAAATTACTTTTAAAATACATCACTGGAATGCCAGTCAAAATCAAGAATAAGAAAACAAGCAGCACTCAACTCAAACCACTTCTCCTTGCACTGCAGTTCTAATTAGAATTTATGTTTAGCTTTACAAAAGTAGTAACATGCTAAAGGTAGCAATCTCTGTGATACCCCCACTTTTAAAAATGTTTCTTATCCAAAAAAGACCTGCTGCCTGACAACTATCTACTTGTTTCATGGGGAAAACATGATCAAAGTAAAAAATGAACAGCAAACAAGAAACAAGGTCAAGATAAATTGCTTAAAGGATTACTGCACAGGTAATAGACCACACACAATAGACTGGCATTCTGTTTAGTTTACTGGTAAAGCCTGCAAAGATGACTGCATGTCTCGAAAAAATGTAATGAGCTTCTGAAATACTGTAATCCTGTCTTTTATTACAAATACTGTCATATGCACTTCAATACCTAAGGCTTGTACATTGTCTACTTATGTAAATATTCTCTGCATGGCAACAACACAAATGCTTTCAATGTTGGTAATCATTTAACAGTATGCATATTAAAGCTTACTTGCTTCTTAAAATCTCAGACAAGCTTACCTGATGGTCATTAAATCTTGCTACTTAAAGACAGAGCAACAGGCAGTGCAACACATGCATTTTCTGAATAATAATAAGCATAAATCAATAGTATAAAACTATGACAGAAAACCAGAACATTCTGCAAAATCAAGGACAGAAGAATAGCCACTGCCGTACTTGTGCCCCCCTTGGATGGAGGGATACTCTGCACACTTACACTGCATAACTGCTCCTTGCCTTGCTTGGACACATCCAGAGTCACTACATGGGGGAGTGGGTTGCAACAAGCATGTCACAATTTGAAATGTCTCTGGCTGACGGTGATGGCCCTAACACAATTGTCATACCTCTCAACCTCAGAGCACGAAATCTGAACAAAGCCATAAAATAGAAGTTGGACAAAAGCCCAAAAATAAGGACAAATTTTAAATATTGCTCTTATAAACTTAGAAAGATAATAGAATAGTAGGTCTTGCATTAATATGAATTTTCTGAAGTGTATGAAATCTGAAACTCAAATGTCTGTCATTATTTTCTAACATCAATCTTTAATGATTTGCCACTAATTTGCCAGAAAAACACAATTTTATGAAAAACAGACCAAAAATATGATGCAAAAATATAAAATAGCCACACAATACAGCTGGGAACCTGTCAAAGAAGGGAATTTTTTTAATATTAGTACTGTTAAGTTGAGCAGCTGACAAAATAAGAGAATCTACATGCATTTCTGAAGTAAAAGTAATCTATAACTCTGATCATTACAATTATTTCTTAATTGTAAACCCTCCACATTTTCTTCCAAAATTGCCATTATGTGGATGGATTATTAGGGGACAGCAACATTTTGAGCCAAAGTTGGAGACAGTTTGGAGGCCTGGATATACCTAATTCTATAAAGTGATTTATTTGCGCGTACCTCTCAACCTCTTAATGCAGGAAATCTGGACAAGGCCAACTATATGGGAGGAATGTACAGACAGTACTGAAAACTGCTGTTGTATAAACTTAGTTGATAGAATAACAGGTCTTGCTTTAGCATGCATTTTTCTGAAGGGTATGAAGTCTGGAACTCAATGTCTGCCATTAGTGACTTCATTCCTAAATGAGTTGCCAGAAAACCACAAATTTTATGAGGATCAAACCAAAAATAAGAAGCAAAAATCTGTTCATTCTATGAAAATCTTGACAGTTGAGAGTTATAGTTCAGCCAGGGCTGTCATTGAATTTGCTGCTCTTCCCCCCCTCACAAAATCATGGTCTAATGGGGCCTCCCCCTGCAGCCATTTCAATGTCCCATTACTTGGCTATTTTACCCCATTTACCCTACACACTGTAATGTACATACTGCTTTATCTCTATGATGATTTGGATTTCATTTAAAAGCTTTAGTTTGCATTTTACAGCACAAACACAAATAGACATCTGCTAAACAAAGCAATGCAGTCTCACAATGAAAATAGATGTAGCATTAAAACTTCTTTGCCCTTGAAACAAACATTCATTGAAACACCCACTGAAACCCACATTCAAAGAAAATACATCTGGCCAGTGGCAGATAAAGATTAACTTTGGGCTCTTTTCAAATCATAGGCCCCTTGCACATGAAACATACATGTGTTCTTTGATACACCTTCCGGAATGTATTAAAATGTATTCCTTGTATAATACAGTACAATTGTTAGAGGGCATTTTAAATTTACTGTTCTGAACATTTTTCCAGGAAACAATGAAATAAAACACATGCACCAATAATGACAAAACTGCCCAATTCAGAACATTATCATCATAAAAGCCTACTCAAACTTCTATAATCCACCAGTATTAGTAAATATGCACAATCTCTGCAGAAGTAAAAGTCATGTAAATGATTCCACATTAAAGAGATCTGTAACTAATGAAGAGGTGGCTGCTAGCAAACAACTTTATATTTCATTGTTTCATCTACAAAGTGCATGTTGCCCTTAAGGAATAAATCGCTCATGTTACATTAAAAAATGATAAGCTAGTAAGATTGCAATAGGGAACGGATGGCAAACTGAAAACAGGTTCATAGTTACTAGGTATCTCCACCAAAGAGGACATTCTCAGGACTGCAGCATCCACCCTCTTTAAATGTACAACACAGTACAGTATCAGCAATGCATCTACATACTGTGAGAGTAGAACCCACAGCCTTCTGCACTGGAAGCAAGTACACTACCTGTTGTGCTATTAACAATGTAAACTAACTCAGCATAAGCAGCACTAAACTTCTCTTTCCCTGTAGCTCTTATCTCCTTGTAAAATCCACTTGACACTTAACTGTAGCTCTCAACTTTGCAGCACATGAGCACAAGAAATCTGGAAAAAGCCAAAATTTATTGGGGGGGGGGCAAAAGCCCAAAAAACAGGGACACATTTTAAACTTTTCTTGTATAACCTTGAAAAGTTGCTAGAATAAAATGCTGTGCTACTGCCATGCATTTCACTGCCATGTCTTTAACCCAGCACCCTGTGCAATACAGTCAGAGCAACATACCACTATGCTAAATCAGCTGTTTTATGAAAAACAGGAAGACTGAAACTTAAATGGCTATCATTTAGTGAATTCAGGTCTCACTATAGCTCTCAACCTCTTAGCACAAAACACCTGGACAAAGCCAATAATAGGGGAATACAGCCCCGAAACATATTCAGTGAATTTAGTTCTCACCATAGTGCTCAAGCTCTTAGCACAAAAAAAATGCACAAAACCAATAATGGGGGAATACAGCCCCAAAATTAGGGACATTTTTCAAATATTGATCTTATAAACTTAGACAACTGCTAGAATAAAATGTTTTATGTTACCATGTACTTTCTGAAGAATATGAAGTCTGAAATTCAAATGTCTGAAAATCCAGAAAACCACAGATTTGATGAGGAACAGAACAAAACTATGAGGCACAAATCTGATTGCTTTTCACAAGTGGTGGTAGGTAGGGAATTCAGGTTTTTGCTACCTTGTATCCAAGTTTGAGGGTTTGAATCTGGGTTTCTCTCTAGCCACCAGTTATAGTTAACTGGGGCATTTTACATAACTCCTCCTCATTCAGTCTGTTTCTGGGTTGACCATGCATGCATGCATTCTGGATTGCTGAGCGCAGACTGCAGACTTTGCAGCCCGGTAACCCCATAGACTTCTGGGGAATCTGTTGGACAGCTGCCTTCTTTTGAATCTGGACTGGTGAAAGAGCAATCGGGATTCAAGTTTCTACTCATGCATGCGTGAGTTTTGGGATTTTTTTATTTTCTTTTTATTTTGGTTTTCAGCTGGGGGGGGGCTGCAGTGCTGCAGTCCAATAGGATGAGCTGCCACTGAACAGTTTATAAAAGTACTTATATATAAATTAAGTGAAAATGGTTGCTCTTTATTTTATACAGAACTACTCTGGTCTACTATGCTACTAGCTATTAATGTCCCCACATGTCAGATAAATATGAACAAAATGGTGAACACATGAGATTTGCCTTTGTTTTTTACATCTCCATTTCTGCTGTGCTAGCCTTTCTTTTGCATGTGCCAAATTGCATTGTATGTCAAATATCTCGGGCTACTTCACAATACTGTCTTGTTATATATTAATCAAAAAATACAAACTGAGCTTCCTGTCATCAATATCAGATTGATTGGATGATCACTATACTTGATTTGACTAGTTGCATACTTATTGCATGATGACGACCTCTACAGGTAGTGAAATGTGTTCTATGAGATGATTTTAATGAAGCTTGTATCTATTGCCATGCTAAACCATTATAACTATGTGCGCTGAGTTCATCAATTGATATGGGACTTCCTTGACAGACAACGCTTTCCTTTTATTGATCCCGTGGTCAGGTGGAACAATGATTGGTGATGCTCATAGATGCTTCTAGCACTTGAGGGATGAGATGAGTGGATGTATTTGACACTATATATATGGATGGTGTTTGTCATTGCTATATATGCTATTTCAAAGTTTTTGTTTAGTTGTTCGGATTGCTGAAGCTCTCTAGATTTGTTTGACATGCACAGATGTGTTGCACTTTTTGCTTTTGGTGGTGCGTGAGTTTTGCACTGCTGCTGCTGGGCACCTGATTTCTCACAGCTCTGACTAGTTCAGTGCTTGATGTAATGAAAGGGGAATGGTGGTTAGTGCTGGCAATGAAACAGGGTGCTTTATTTCTTTGTTTTTGTTATTGCAATGCTGATGCTTCTTTAGATGTGAATTTATATTGTTTGGGATATTGGTTCTGATGGCTGTTGTGTAGTTTGGCAGGTTCGGGAGTTGCAGTTGAGAGTTCCAGATTCTGAGGGGATTTAATGAAGTGTGAAGAACTGTTAAAGGGAAGATTGGGGTAATGTTCACTGTGGTGCAGAGTATTAGTTGTATATAAGGGCAGCACTTACATTATTTGCATAAGCACATGCAGAAGTCATTCCTGAGTGAAGATTTTTGTACTTAGGTTCATAGGTTCATAGGTGTGTACTAGGCTAATGGCCCTAGAGCCTTTACAAACCTAGCCCAAAAAAATTGCCCAGGCACCATTCCACCTGATGTTAGTTCATAATGTTCCTATCCAGTAGGGCAACTGAAATGATCCCTATAGTGAAATTTCTGTTACTCATCCTCTTGTAATGATTTTTCTTGAAGAGGGCCAGTGAGGTGCTGTCCTTGACATGGATGGGAAGCTTATTCCAGAGTATGAGCAGTCTTTGGGAGATGAACCTGTCCCTTCAGCATGTTCTGTTAATTGTGGTAATGAGGTTGTGATCTCTGGAGAGTGTGGTGGTGGGAGATTGGGATTTCTTTAGGTGTACCATTTCAATTAGGGCTGGGTCAGACATGGCTTTGTAAGTCAAGCAAAGATCACCTCTAAGTAGACGATAAGAGACTGAGATCAGCTGAAGTTTCTTGAGTCTGTCCATGTAGGGCATGCATTTAAGGCCTAGGATCCTTTTTGTGAGGTACTTTTGTGGCCTCTCCAGCTGTTGTAGGTGTCTGGTCAGGTACATGCCAAATGGGGTGTTATAATCGATGATTGAACTAATGAGGGATGAGTAGAGAGGGATGATGACCTCTTTCTTCCTGGATGCAAAACCTTTGGTTATAAGATGTGCCATGTAGAAGGACTTTCTGACCACAGTGGCAATGTAGTGGTTGAAGGTGAGGTGGCTGTTAACCTGGGTGCTCAAATCACTTGTGCTCAGTGGGGTCCCATCAATGTGGTAATTCTTGGGAACTGAGTTTTTTCCAGAGGGGATGATAACACATTTTTTGGCATTAAGCTTCAGGCCATGTTTCCAACACCAGTCATTGGTCTCAGAGCAGCCCTTTTGTAGGATGTCTGCATCACTTGGGGAGTTGATAATGATTCCTAGCTTGCAGTCATCAGCGAACTTGGTCAGCCAGAGTCCTTCTGTGTTGACATGGACTGCTTTTTGGTTTGCTTTTTTTCCTGCACTGAGGAAGGCTATGGGATTTTAGCTGAAACCGGTTTGCTATTTGTGTTACCTTTCAAGATGGATTTGCCACATTAAAATTTTTTATACAGCCTATCTCCGGAGTGCTGGCTCATTTTGTTGCTGTCAGTGTAGAAGGGGCCATTGTGCAATAACTCAGAGCAAATCTGGGTATTGCCTTTGAGGATTGTGATATAGCTATAGAAGGCTTTGTGGCTGTTTTTGGTGTCAGCCACAATTCTGACTTTATAGCTGGTTTTAGAGGATTTGATAAGGGATCTCAGCTTTTTGTTGAGACTGATAAGGAGGGTTTTTCAGTCTTGTGAGTTCATTTTTTTCTGCAACAGTTTCTTCCTTATGTTGTAGAGTTTATTAATGTCTGGAAACCACCAGATTGGCTTGCTTTTTTTGCAGGAGAGCATCTTAGTTCTATTTGGCATGGCAAGGTCCATGCATTTGTGTACATGCTCGTACAGTGGATTGGTGTATGGTTCAGCAGTCATGGAGCTATTTTCCATTAGCATGGGTGCCGAGAGGTTATCCACCTCTATTTTTGGGAGCCCAAAGTCAGATTTAGAGAAGTTTTTCAGAGTGGTCACCTTAGTGGGGGGGTGTAGGTGAGATGGAGATTTCCATGGTGATCAATTTGTGGTCAGATTTAACCAGAGAGGAATTGACTATAGGTGTGGAGCAATGGTTTCACATGTTTGGATAACCAGGTTGAGGATGTTGCTTCCCCTAGTGGAGGTCAGAATGAGCTGGTCCAGGGCAGTGAAATTGATAAATTCCAGAAAGCGTTAGGCCTGTACAATGGCACTTGAATAGTTTTCCCAGTTGATGGAAGGGTAGTTCAAGTCACCCCATATGAGAGTATTGGGTTGGACCTTGATAGATTCCAGGGTGCTTAGAAAGTTAGAGTGAGAGTCTAGGGACATGTTTGGTGTTCTTTAGCAGGCTATGACTTGTATCGCCATCTTACCCAGTGTTAGTTGTACCTGAAGTAACTTGGATGCATTATGCTGGGCTACCAGTCTAGAGGTGTGCGTATCCTTTAAGAATATGGAGACGCCACCACCTTTGGAGCTTCCAGATGTATTCTGAGGCTGAAAGGTATGGAATGAGTTGTAGACTGGGAGTGCAGGGGTGCTTTCTGCCTCTTTAAACCAGGTCTCCATTACAGCACAGATGTTGACATTCTCCACTTTGTGGAGAGCTTCGAGTGAGTGCATCCTGAGATTTAGACTTCTGGCATTGAGCAACATGACCCTCAGATTGCATTTGTTTGTAGCTGTTATGGTAGAGTTTTGGTCTTTGGAACACTACCTAAAAAGGCAATATAGGGGTGGCAAGAGCCTTAGCCAGTACCCAGAATCCCAGGGATGACAGATGCAGGCCATCTTTGGTAAAGCATCACGGTCTGTCAATCATGGCATACCAGGCAGACAAATACTGGATCCCCTAAGAATGACACCTGAAACTTAGCCAATTGTTGAAGTCAATTCTGCTCGTAGTGTGGTATCATTCTGGGTGATGGTAAAATACTTCTCAGGGTTAGGGTCATACCTGCCTGGGTAATCCAAGAGTTCCATCACATCTTTTTTCATGTAGCCCAGGGATTTACATCTCAGGTCATTCACACCCATATGGGCAATGACTGAGTCATATTTGTACTTGTTGTGGAATGACCTGAGTATATGTGTTATGTGGCAGATCCTGGCACCTGATAGGCAACTAACTGTCACCTTCTCCTTCTTCAGCTTAGTGAGTGGGACATCAGTGTGCCTCACAATTGAGTATCCTATGATTAGTACATTGGGCAAAGTGTTTTGCTTTATGGGCTTAGATTGAGGTGCACACTGTGGTGGTGAGCTATGTGTTCTGGGGTTGGTGTTGTGTTGCAGTGGTCGAGTGCATTTCTGTCTCGGGGGTCTCTGTTCTTTGGGAACATTTTTATTGAGAACCTCTGCAAAGGTGAGTGTATGGTTTGTTTTTCTATGTGTGGGTTGTGATGGTTGGTGTTTTGGAGGGCTGTGTGTTCTATGTAGTGAGTTGCAGGTGTTGACCTTCTCCTCTTGACCAGCTAGTCTGTTCTTGGTTGGAGCATCCACTGCTTCCAGTTTGGTGATATATATGCAAATATCACAAGTATGAGTGTTGGGAGATAAGAGGAGAGGGCTGTCTGTGTACATTAAACAGTTGCCACACTGTCTCAGAATGCCCAAGTACACTAGGTTAGCAATGGAAAGCACAGGAAATTGCCCTACTATCATACCAGGAGTGGTGGTCATAATTAATAAGCACTGGTGCTGTTACTGCATAGGAACAGTTAGTGCTGATACTACCTATGTGTGCTACAAATAAATGCTGCAAAAGCCTGCTAAAGTGCTAGCCGATTAAGCTAAGTGAAGTACAAGAAGTAAAAGGACAAACACATTCTAAGGGGAAAATTGAGGTGCAGATTTTCTAGCACCAGTAATAGTTTACCTCAGTTGAGCGCTGCTGCTCAGTGGGCAAAATTGGGCTTTTAAATAAGAAAGTTGAAAGGGATGGAAAAAATCCCCAAACAGCCAATAAACTACAATTCTGGACCAGAAATTACTCCTCTTGTGGTAGACAGGCTATCTAGTGCTTACCACTCTCATTGTTAAGCTAGAAGGCTTCCCTCCAACACAGAAAGGTCTGGGGGGCTCAGAAACATAGAAACCAGTCCTGAATACAGCAAATCTGTATCTGGTCTAGACTAGTTAAGGAAAGGCGGGAAACAAGCTTAGAACTTTTTTTTTTACTGCGCGTGCAATCACTGCATTCACTTCCCCCCATAAATAAAATTATTGTGATGCTGCAATCTGCCTGTTCTTTGCTTATCATGAAATTTTTACTCAACAATAAGGAGGATAATTGGAAATAAATTCATATAAACATAGAAAACAAATTGAAAGTTCCATTGGTTGTGACACTTATTTAGAACTTAAACTTGAAACAACGGCACATGTGATTGATTAATGAAATAATGATTGTATTAAAAGAGACCTCAACTTACTATATCTCATATTACTGGACACAATGGTCATATGTAAATATTCTAATTAACTGTTAATGACCAAAAATAAATAGGAGACAATTTGATATATCAACTGTTGATGTTTAAAAATATTAAATATGTTATATAATAAAATGGACAATAGCAGAGCTCCATATAATCTTATAAATATAATTAGATTGCTTATTGTTTATTTAACTTCTTAAAGAGCTAAATACTGTAAATATTCCTTGAAGGTAAAACTATGTTAAAATACAATTTTACATCTGCTATAAGATTTACTAAAGATTCTTAACACTCAGATCTTAAGTCAGTAGACATGTAAATTATGTTCTGTGTTTGAAGGCACTAACTGAACAAGTTATATTACTCAGACAAACCCAGCTGCCACTGGCTGACTCACTAACAGATGGATTCATGTTGTAGGCAGGAAAAGTAGATTTGAACTGAAGATACTTGTCAAGTGAATCTGCGATTAACTGCAGACAGGTAAATGTAATGGAATAGCACATGAAATATACCTAGCCTTTAAAATAAAAAGAGTGTTGCTTATTTATAGAACATATTTTATTTTATTTTTTTTTTCATTTTGACGACCAGCTAGTCCAACCTGATATATATCCATTTTTTTCAGAGAGGGCACGAGGGAGAAAAGCCCACTAGTTATACACATTACATAAGGCAAAAAAAAGTTACAAAAAAACAATCAAGAACAAAAAAAAAAAAAAAAAGATAAAAAAAAATGAAATATAATAATGGTAGAGGATAGAGTTAACATTAGTCTGGATTAGTGCAGGAGCAAAGCCAGTGTTTATTGAGATAAACTTTTAGTTGGTGTTTGAAGAGTTGGAAGAGGTTAAAGAAGAAGATATATCAGTAGTTTATTCCATGCTTTTTTTTTCCATAGTTGGAAAAAAAACTATCACCTGCATTATTGTTTGGTAGTATTAATCAGAAGTTTATTAGAAGATTAGAAGAAGTTCAGGTTGTTATATGGTTATATGGAGAGGCTAGAAAGTATTTGGTTGTGTGTGTTGTTTAGATATAGAAGAATCTTATAGGCAATTAGATCTTGTTGCAGGTGAATTTTAGTTTCAAAGTACCAACCTAGTTTTTTTTTTTAGGGCAGTGATGAGTTCAAGTTCAAAAAGCAGCTCTTCTAAAATCTAGCTATGTTATTATGATGGTTTCTTTCTAGTTTCATTGGTTGTTTTTGGAAAATGTGAGGGGGGGGGGAGGCATAGAGGGGAGTGAGATCTAGCAATGATGATCAATGGTGGGTGTATTAGGAAAGGGGGTGATAGGTTTGATTCTATACAGATCCTATTTTTTTATTTTTATTATTTATATGGTATTTGATGTGGAGTGTGAAGTTAGTTATTATTTATGTTATATAGTTCAAATTTGTCTGGTCTGGTCGGTGAGTGTTCATCCAGACGTACGAAAAAAGTAAGAGTAAGTATGAGTGAGGAGTAGTAGGAAGTAGTAGGAGAAAAAAGTTGTAGTAAGGAGTAAAAGAAACGGTGAAGGAGTGAGTTATTGTCTGAGAAAAGCTTTCTAGTTAGTGCTGTGAAGTGAGTGAAGTTGTTAAGTTTACAGATTATGTTCTTGATGCAAGATGCGTGTGTATAAGTGTAGTATATTGTATGCAGGATTGGTCATTAATAAAGAGATTGAAGGTCAGAGAAAAAGGAAGAAAGCCTAAGAAATAGGTAGAAGATTAGAGTAGGAATTTTTAAGAAGATTAGAAAGTGAATTTTCCACAGGACTAGGATGCAAGGCAATGCAAGGCAAGAGGATGCAAAAGGCATCAAAGTAAAGATTATATGATTTGTGTTTTAGTATATGTAGGTAAATTTTAAAAGTGGATAGGTGGAGATTTGGAGGATAGGTGATGTTAGTTAGTTTGTGAGGGTTAATGTGAGGAGTTTGTTGATGGTAGGGTGTGGTGGTCTGAAGCCATGCTGACAGTTAGAAAGTAGGTTGTTGTTGAGAAGGTGATTTAGTTTGTTGAGGAGGGTGTTGTTTTTAAAGTGTTTTTTAATGTTTTTTTGAGGATTTTTCTTTGATGGTGAGGAGATGAGAGAGAAGTAGAAGTGGAGATAGTTTTAGATGATAGGAGATTATGAGTCAGATAGAGGGAGTATTCCTTCAGATATAGGATATATTCTCAGGATATAGATCTATTATATAGGAAAGATAGAGGGAGGCAATAGAAGGAATTTTAGGCCTAATTTTATTTTTGAAAGAGAGTTTGTCTGCAGTGGTGTGTGGGAGTTTTATGGGTGGAGAGTGGTTGTAGAATTGAGGGTGGAGAGTGTAGTTAGAGGGAGGGGAGAAGTGTAGTAAGTGGTAGTAGGAGATAGTATAATAGATGATGCAGGGATGGTATTTGTGTGTTTTGGAGAGTAGTTGTGAAGTGTTTGTTTTCTTTTTGTTGTTTTAGAAAGACTTCTGGTTAGGGTTTAGGTCAGGGGGAGATAGGTGTAGGTTAATGCTATGTGTTGTGCTGTAACTGAATTTTAGAGAATTTTGTGTAATTGTTTATAATTTTTTTTGTGCTGTTTATGTGTGCTGATTGGTTTTTCTTTTCAGGCTTTTTTTTTTGGTGCCTTTTTTAGCTTTTTAAAAGTTTTTAAGCTCTCTAAAGGTTTTTTTTAGTGTTTTTTTTTTTATGAGAAGATTTGTTTCTAAGTTTGATTGTATTACTAGTATTATTTGTTAGCCAGGGGGGGGGCTTTGTTTTGTTTTCTGATGGTGGTCTAGGGAGGGGCATGTTTGCTAGTTAATTGATAGAGGGATGAGATTGGAGGGAAAAATGTTCACATTAGATCAATTATTAGAAAGAGGTGTTCTTTTAGAAAAGTTTAAAAAGTTTTTCTAAAGTTGTGAAATGGGTGTTCTTATTCTAAGGTGATTTGTGAAGGGGTCTGGGAGGCAGGCAGGTACATTTAGGTTATTGTGGTGAAAAGATTAGATGGTAGGAGGATAGAAGATTGGTAGGTTTGTTGGGGGGTATTAATCAGAATCCAGTCTAATTATAGATTTTTCCAGTCAGGATAAGATGAGCTCAGGTAAGACCGTTTATGAGTTGAGGGGAAGCCATGTTAATGAGTTTATGAGATATATTTTATATATTATTAAGTTAAAGGAAGTCTATATTAAAAGCTAAGGGGTTAATGAAAAGTTTGTTAGTTGACAGTCTTGTTACAGAGTAAGCTAAGGAGAAGTTAGTATTTGTTAGGGTTTTATTAGTGTTATTGTGTGAAATTTATGTTAAGAAAGCTTTACTGCATTGATTGCTTGTTTGATTTGAATTATTGAGCTGCTTTTGTGTTGTGCCATTTTAAGATTTATTACTAAGATGGAGGTTAGATTTGGTTTAGAGGTTGGCTTTCCACCTCCTTTTTAGTTTCATTTTTCCATGTTAATACAGGGGTAATTTAGGATGTTAGTGATTATCCTTAATGGTTGGTTTTAGAACAATTTTGGATATAAATAGTCTGAACAAATTAAGTTGCATGTAAGGGGCATTTTGTTGCAAATGCTTAGGTATGTTTTTAGTTGTGTGTTTTGGGGCTATAGAAGCTGAGTTTGATTTATTGAGGCTTTGTAGTGAGAGAATTTTTGTCTTGTTTGTGTGTGCTATTTATTGCAGGATAGAGATTTTGGTTTGGGTGAAATAGAGTTTGGGTTAATGTAAAAAAGATAAAGAAATGTGTTTATGTTTATTGTTGAAAAGATTTTTATATTTGTGTTTGCTTAATATTTAGTAAATAAGTTTTTTGATTTTGGTAAAAAATAGGTGTGGGTTTGGTATTGAGATTTAAGGTGGCTGGTGTAAAGTTTTAAGGTGAAAACAAGTGAGGAGGAGGGTGAAAGTTACTAGAAAGTTAGGAGATAAGTAGTTACTAGAGGAGGCAATAGTTGTACACTAGGAGGAGTAAGAATTGAAAAAGATAGAGGGCTGGTAAGTATTATTGGGTAGAGTATTTGAAGTGTATATAGGGTAGGAAAGTAAGTTAGAGAAGTAGAAGGGGAGAGGGAAGGGAAGTAATAGAAGAGGCAGTGAGGGATGTTGACTGGAAGAGGGGTGTGGTAAGGTGTTGAGGGAGGTGAGGTGGTGTGGGGGAGTGGTATATTGATTGGAGTGAGGTGTGGGTTGAGGAGGTATAAATGCAGTGGTACTGGGGCGGGGGGAGAGTAAAATGCAGGGACCGGAGGGGAGTGGGGGAGGGCTGAGCAGAATGAGAAAAGAGTGAAGAGACAGAGCAGAAGAAAGATGAAGAAAATCCAAGGGGGTGAGGATGAAAAAGAGAGCAGGGTCACAGGGGGGTAGGAGGTCAGGAGTAGGTAAGTGTAGTATAAGGAAGCAAGATGGTCAGAAGGAAAATGTAAAGATAAGAAGGAAAGGAGAATAGGAGAAGAAGCTAGTGGAGAGCTAAAGAAGTGTAGAAGTAGGAGACAGAGAGAGCAGAGAAGGGTAAGAGTAAGGGTAAGAGTTTAAGCGGTAAATTAAAAAGTAGGTAAGTAGTTTTTAAAGTTAAAGAAGCATGAAAGAAGGTCAAAAGAGAGAGATGAAAGTTGACTGAAGTATTTGAAGAAAAAAGAGAGTTGTAGGGATAGATTTTAGAAAGACTAAAAAGCTGGAAAGGCTGTTTTGAAACTTCAAGTATCTAAATTCTTTGCTATTCAGAGTTTGCTTTGGCTTAGTAGGTGCTTTGTAGCAAATTTGTACTACATTGTTTTCATTATTGTATCCACTAACAATTTGTTGATGCTTGTCTTTTGTTATTCAGTAACTATTTATTGGAGTCATTTGGGAGTTTGGAGATATCTCTTTGGGAGCTGTTGTGTGGTCCAGTTGAGTAGATTGGTGTTATTTGGTGCAGGGTGGAGTATCAGTTTGTTGGTTGGTATTTTTCTTATTCTTTAACAAAGTAGTCTTTTGGAGAGTGGAGTTTTTTCTTGCTTTTTTATTTACCTATTGGAGTTTTCTGGAGATTGTATTCAAGTGGTTTGTCTTAGTGCAGTAACACTGAGCTTTGGTTGCTTGGTTCTTGTATGAGTTTTTATCCAGTATTTCTTGCTAGGAGAGTTTAGGTTTTCTTTGCTTTTTGGGTGGAGTCAGTTGGTATTGTGAGGGACAGTAATTCGGACAGGTTGTAGAGCTCTGGAGTTTTCTTGGTTTTTTCTTGAGTTTTTCTCTTTGGTAGTGTTTATTTGGGCTGATAGCAGTTATTTCTTTTTATTGGAGCTGTTTGAGTATTTTGGTTATTTGGATAGCAGAACTTTGGTAGCTGGAAGAGTAACACTTAGTGAGTATGGTTTTCTTATCAGTATGGGTTGTGTATTTAGGGTCCTCAGTAAGTTATCCTTTGGTTTAACACTTATTGTATAGCAGTTTTGTGGTGCAGGGATTGGTATTAGTTGGGAGATGTGAGACTTTTTCAGTTGGAGTAGTCATTTATTGGAGTCCATCTCTTCTAGAGTTATTTTTGCTTTTGATCTTTTTATTGCAGTCCTATCATTTATTGGAGGTTATTTGAGGCAAGTATCTAGTTGGTTGGGACAGGGCAGTTTCTTGGTTTTGGGAGAGATTATTTAATATTCAAGTATCTAAGCAGTTATTTTTGAGTTCTAGTTTTTATTGCTACTTGTTAGATTTTTTCGGTTATTTGGTGCATCATTTCTTGGGGGGACTGGGGGAGTTTGTGGTTGGTAACTTATCATCATTTCAGTAACACAGTGAGTTTGGTAGGCTTTTACAGGGAATACAGGTATTACAGCTTAAAATCAGGTTTAAAACATTACTTTCACATGAATAAACAATAAAAGATAAAGTAATGTCAGTTCTAGTAAGCTGAAAATGTAAATAGTGCATACTGCAAGCAGTGCCAAATACCAGACTGTATAACAGCGGTTTAAGCATTAAGAGTACAAAAGATAAGCAATGGGACTTGGATAACCACTGCAGCTAAGGATAATATCACCGCACTAAGAACTGAAGTGTGTAAGTGAACACATTTCTGAAAAAATACCAACAAATGTAATAATTTTAAGCAAATGTCGCCAAGTTTTACATTAATTATTCAGGTTGCAGGCATTACATGATGTTTTCAAAGTACCAACTTGCAATTAAAGGATTTCTGGATAAGCAGTATACACAAATATGAGAGAAACACAAACATTTTCTTCATTTTTTCATAGATGAATCTGATAAAATGGCTAAATAATAAATATACAGAACTTGTTTTTACAAGATTTTTATGATATTTCTATTCTCTCAATCTCATAAAACAGAATATTAAAGAATGTATAGTGAAAAACATGTATTTTACTCTTGCATAAAGAGATATTGATTTTTAGTTATTCAAGCATAAATATCAGCAGCATACTAGAACTTTAACAAAAAAAGGAAAAGAAAAATGTATGCTTCTTTAATATAAAATTGCTGCCATTTGGATGTACGTTGAACAATCTTTGAACAGAGCTGTCACAATAAGAACTGCTCTGGTAGTTATTTTAACAACTTTTTCTTCCAGTTTCTGGATTGCTCTCCAGATTATTATTCATTGAATAAGCTTCATGGATTGCATTTAGAGTCTCAGTCTTTAGAGATTGATGACATTAATTAACAAAATAATATATGTTAAGTGTCAATGTTAATATTAATCTATGTTAATTTTCAATGTTAATATTAATCTATCTATTGTAAATGAAGATTAACACATGATTACCACTAAATAGAACATATTTAAATTACTGGTTATTTATAAGCACTCTCATATATCAAAACACGTATATTGCCTATTAGAATAGGAGCTTATCTAATTCATAAAAAATCCTTTAACTACCTGGAAATCTTTTTAAATGTAATTCATATTCAGTATTTCAACAAATTTAAACTAATAGTTACAATTGTCAGGTTTACTGTTTGCAAATCAAAATTATTTATTGTACACAAAATTTTGCCTCAAGTTTGCAGAAATTCTTTCTCTATGTACAGATGATTGTATGTAGGTATGTATATGCATTTGCAAATGTCTGTTTATATATGATAAAGGCTGTATCTGTTTTGATGTGCATAGAGAACTATAATGTATCTACATAGTAAATCACTGAAGCTATACATATTTAATCAATAAGAGAGTTGGTATAATTCTTATGATATTCTAATTTCTTCTTAGGTGTAATGGAACAACATACTTATAATATGGCTGAGCTGAACTAATTTATACTTCTATTAATTAAAAAGACTTGGATAGATTCACTATTCAAGTCTGGAGTTTTATATTCTATGGGGGAAGGTTAGTTAGACTTATTTTATGTTACATATTTTTTTGATTATCTATTCCCTAAATACAAAATCATACAACTTGAACATCAGTAGGTTTATACATTTCTTTATTTTTTATCGTTAATACAATATTTTCTAAAGTTTCAACTGGATCATTATATTTTGTATCTCAAAATACCTTTAATTACTTGTTCTTTAGTTTAAAAAGCTGACAAAACTAAAATGTATTTCAATCATTATAAATGGGTTAAATAGTGGTTGCAAAATAAATAGTTTCTATAAATACATAAAATTATTCTCACCACAAGTAATATTTATTCAAGATGTAGTGAGACTTAATAATAAGCAATATGCAGTTATAGGAAGTAGCCAATTTGGTCAGAAAAGAAGAGGAGTAGCTATTCCTTGGAAAAATACTCTACCATTACCAAATATCCTGAGCATGTATAATGATGATAAAGGTATATTTTGCTTAGTTAATTTACAAATTAACTCAAAGACATATTCCTTTGTTAATATTTATTGGTTACCATGAATGGGTGTTAAAACTGCCAAATTTCAATTGGATAAGATACTACAGTACTCAAAGGGAAGCTTTATTTAACCAGGAGACTTTAGTTGTACTCTTAATGAAAATATATCAATGCTATGGGGAAGTGCAGAATACTAGCCACAGTGAAAGCTTTAATAAATTTTAATAACCTTCTCAATATTAAAGCAACTAATAAATATTTAGTTAGTGACTCTCTTTTTATTTACTCACTCCTCAAATAAGCATGGTACTCACTCAAAAATAGATGGAGTCCTTGTTTCAAGAGATTTAACTACTAATTTAGATAAAGTTAAACTATTTTCTTGTCCAATTTTGGATCACAACACTATAACCTTTGAATTTCCATTGAACAACAACAAAAAATGTCCACTTTAAAAGAATCCCAGCTTATATTACTAATCTGAAAGATTTCAAAGAAAGAGTTCTCCAACAAAGAAATAGAATTTAACAATACAACAGAAGTATCAGAACTATGTGTATGGGATGCTCTTAAATCTTATTTAAATATGAAAATTTTAAACTGGTATTAATTTACAAAAAAGCAATGGGATAATGATTTAATAGATTTACAACAAAAAATTATAAGCACAAACTGGCAATAATAACTTGTCAAATGAAATAAATAATCTGCAAAATAAATATTTAGAAATTTTAAATCACAAAACTAAAATAAATTTAGAAAAAAATAAAATTAGTAAATCATACAATAAACCCAAAATATTTACACAAAATAGCCCTAGAACAAAAATAATGATCAAAACAAGGCATTTTAAAGAATTATAGAGTGAAGATAAAAAGGGAACATCACTGCAATTGAAGATATTCTTAATGAATTTAGAAAACAATTCATTAAAATTAATCAAAATAATATGGTGATGGATCAACAGGAAACAATAAACGCCTTTATTAGAAAACACACTAAAAATAAGATGACAGATCAACAATTGAAAACAACTGATAAAACCATATTGATGACTAAACTTGCAAATCAAATTAATATGCTAAAAGTTAATAAAGCCCCAGGGAACAATGGTATAATACCTGAACTTTTATAAATTAATGCCCAAAACTGCTTTAAATATATTACTTCTTACTTTTCAGACAGTAAAACATTTAGTAAAAGTTCCATCCCCTTGAAAATACACACCTCTTTTCCCCATATTGAAACCAGATAAAGATCCTTCAAAATGTACCTATTACAGACCAATTTCATTATTACATTTTGATACAAATTATTTATGTCTATAATAGCAAATACAATTCAACAATTCATACCTGGCTTAATCCATAATGATCAAACTGGTTTTATAAGAAATATTTATTTTATTTTACATTTGTTAAACGGGAAATTCCGACTTGACCAGGTCCATTTTCAGTGGAGGCCTGGGGAGAAAAGCTCCGGTATTTAGTTATACAAAAACAATACAGCAAATATAATACACAAATAAAATGTAGTAAAATTATTACAACATATATGGTGTACATAGTAATAAAACAAGAAATTAGTGAAACACTCCAAATAAACAATGATATGAAAAATTAGTAGAATGTCAATAACAGTTATACATTGTTGTCCCTTGGTATGAGAAGAAATATATTAAGTTATTCAACAGGAAAAAGTTTGACTTTTCAAATAAACAAAGCATGCAGGTGACCAGAGAGCAAGCGGGAGAGTTAATAGCAGTGTGGGTATGTTTATGTGATACAAGGGCATAACCAGGTGCTAAGGAGATGTGATTTGAGGGAGTTTTTGAATATAGAGATGAAAGAGGCAGTGGACAAGGAATAGGGAAGGGAGTTCCAATTTCTGGCAATGGTGTGGGAGTAGAGTGCCTTCTCTGCATTATTATTAACCTCATTAGCCTAACAGAAATGCTTATGATAATATCAAAAGTATTTTAACTACAATCGACTATACCAACAATATAAATTATAATTTAACCTTAATAAGTCTAGACATCAAAAGTGCTTTTGACACAGTCAATTGGAATTATCTTTTGTTAATATTACAGGAATATAATTTTTCAAAAGATTTTCAACAACTTATAAGAAATCTTTATGGTAACTATTTAGCTTACATAAAAATGGGTTCTTATATTTTGCAATCAATACAGATAATCAAAGGGACAAAACAAGGTTGTGCATTGTCCCCTTTATTATTTACTCTGGTTATTGACTCTCTGTGAATCATATAAGATCTTAATCATCATTTAAGAAGCTTGCCATATGGTGGAATAGATTTAACTTATATAGAATTATACTCAACTTCAACTATTATAAAGACACTCCTGATAATACCTAAGTGGGGAATGGTGTTGAAGGCCTTTGTGAGGTCTTGGTAGGCTGTGTGGACCACCTTTCCCTCATCTATAGCCTTGGTAACTGCCTCAAAGAAGTCCACCAGGTTTAGGAGGCATGATCTGCCCTTAACAAAGCCAAACTGGGTAGGGTTCAGTGTTTGGAGGTTTCCTATGTCTCTGTTAATGAGATCCATTATGATGTGCTTCGTAGCTTTGCAGATCAAGCTAGTCAGGCTTATAGGATGATAGTTACTGGGGTCCGTTGTGGCTCCACCTTTGTGGAGCAGAATAACCGTTGCTGTGTGCCACTCTGTGAGCACGTAGCCTGTGGAGAGGCTGAGTTTAAACAGTGTATTTAGGTGAGGGGTTAGTTCATCTTTGATTTCATGTAGGACACAGCCTGGGACACTGTCCGGTCCCAATGATGCTGTGTTTTTGGCTTTGGAGAGGGCTGTTTTAACCTGAGTGTCTGTGATTTCAGGGGCACTACATTCTTCTGGAATAGTTATAGGCCATTTTGGGGGTGAGAGGGGGGCGAAGTTTGCACTGAACCTGTCTGCCAGGATGTTGGCTATATCGGTCGGTTCAGTGTATTTTGTGCCATTCTGCACTAACTCTGAGCCGATCTGAGAATTGCCACTTAGATTCTTGACATAGCTAAAGAATGCCTTATGGTTATCTTTGGAGTCCATGGCAATTTTTCTTTCGAAGCTAGCCTTGGATGATTTTATGAGGGAACGTAGTATCTTGCTGATACTGATCAGGGATTCATATTATTCAATAAAGCATTTTAGTAATAATAATAATAATAATAATAATAATAATAATAATAATAAACCAGTTGAATACAAAAATACACGTATCCTATCTTCTATGAAATGGGGTTCCAAGTTACTTCCAAAGCTGTTATATTAAATATTTCATAAGTAATTCATTATTAATGCCCTTTGGTTGCAAAGTGTCATAAGTGAAAATAAACCAAGCTTCCTTCTGTAATAACATATCAAAAGGATCTAAATATAAATCAGAACATGTCAACACATACACTATAAAGAACCTCAATAAATCTGAATCACTATTATGATATTTGAAAAAAATGTGATGCTACAGGGCTGGTTGAAGAATTATTTTTGACATCTCGGATGTGTTCACATATCCTCATCCTATGTTGATATATGGTCTTACCAATGTAAAACTTATTACAGGGGTGAACCAACTCATAAGTCACCATTTATTGATAGCAATTAAATACTCCTGAAACTCTGAGCAGCTTCCCATTAATGATGTGTGTGTAGTTCCCTGATCCATGTAACTTCAAGTAGTGCATCCCTTACAATGAGACTCCAAAACCTCACTACCCATATATGCGTGTATAATTCTACTTGCTATTTTAGGTGACTTTCTGTATGAAATGTTCAATTTCAAATTCTTATGTACCACATCCGATGTAATAATATATCAGTGTTTCCTCAAGATACATGATACACTTCAACAAACAGAGCAGAATGAGTCACACAATATATATCCCCCAGTTCCCCTTTATAATTTCCAAACACCTTTTTACCAAGTTTATATTTCTGGGTAAATTGGTTATTCCCATCTACAACCTTCTGCGATGTGATAATGAGAAGATTGTAATTATAACTCATAGATAATAATCAATCAACTATATCTATGGCTACCATCTGGAAATTAATCCCATCTGAACATGAAGTTCTAGCCCTATAGAATTCATTATAGGGGAGAGATCTTACCAAGTGGCCAGGGTGTGCACTAGATGGATATAAAAAACAGTCACAGAAGCTTCTTTTCTATATAACGCCAAATGTATTATATCATTAACAATATACATTGCAACATCCAAATAATGAATGGTTATTATGATGCATGTTATAAGTTAAAGGTGTTCTTCTGTATAATCTGCTTAAAACCAACAAACTGTTCCTGTGAGCCCTGACCTATAAAACATAAATCATCAATGTAACATTTATAAAACATCACAAAGTAAGAATCACTATACCAAAAAAAATCCTCATATCATCCCATTAACAAATTAGCATAGCTGGGAGCAAACTTAGCCCCCATAGCTCTACCTTTAAGTTATCTATATAAATATCCAGCAAAACAAAAACAATTATTATTCAAAATGAAAGTAGCTATATTTAAAGTACTCTGTAACCCATTAGCATTCACTAAATAATGTTCAATGGTCTCTAGTCCATATCTATGTTCAATAGCAGCATGCGGACTACTAATATCAACTGTTGCAAAAAAAAATATCCTTTCCGCCACTTGATACCCTTAATTTCTTTAAGGAAATGGTGTGCATTCCTAACGTGTGAGGGAAGATGCATCACATAAGGTTATAATATTTTATCGAAAATCTCCACTACCCTTTCCATGGACCCCTCACCTAACATGCAATCGGTCTTCCTGGTGGATTCTCCATATTTTTGTGAACTTTGGGGAGGACATTAAATAGGGGAATACAGGGGTTCGCCATGACTAGTACTTCTTTAAACCTTTCAAACAAAATGTCCCTTTTAGCCAAATCTTCCATTAACATCACAATATTGACTGTATTTGTTGCAATGGATTATGTTCTAGTAACTGATATTCAAATTCATTATGCAATAAGTTAAATCACATTTTCACATAAAAATCAATGTTCAATCACCACTATATTTCCCCTTTTATCAGCTGTTTTTATTACAACAGGTCTATCTCTTTCCACTCCTCTTTAGTAAGATTAAACTTAATCACATATTTCAAAGTGTTATTAACATATGTAACAATCTCCTCTTTAACTAAGTCATAAAAAAGTAAAGCTGTTTTATTAATAAAAGGGAGAACAAATTTATTTTGACACTTAAACTTTAAACTTGTGACAATACTGTCCAACCAAGATTCATTTAGACACTGTCTGTCCTTTCTCAAATGAAAAATATGTTTCAATTGTAACTTAAGTAAAAAAAGTCGTAAGTCCACCAATATTTCTGGAAGAAATATCCTAGAAACTGGAATAAACTTTTTCCTAACACATTAAACATGTAGTAATTTATATTTACATCACCATATACTACAAATGAACCAGAAACATTAAAAGGATGGATGATGTAAGTAGAGTCATCAATGAAAGAACAAGAAACATTGTATTCATGAGTATTTCTTTCTTATTATGTCCATTTCAAAAATTCTAAACATTTTTTCCTCCCCATGCATTCTTCTTGTCTGGTTACAGCATTTGCATAAGTAACAGTATTCAACGACCGCTCTTTCTCATGTCTTGCCTGACATTTCTGCTGTCCCTTCCTGTGGCTTGTTGTTGTTGGCCTACCCCCCAAAAAAATGAGGATGATACCATTAATTTCCAATGATCAACTTACCCCTTCCTGATGATGGTCATTGAAGTCTCCGAAGTGCTGTATGTTCCCATGGGAACCAATCAATTTGCTCAAAGAACCACTGATCTCATTGCAACTTACATCATTTGTAAAGGATTAACTCCTCCTCCAGAGCTCTAACCTCCATAAAGACTTCCTACACCTGTTGGGTGACACACACCCTCAAAATATCTGTTACACTTGGGTTACATTCAAACAAGCTACCAATTTTAACATTCAGTAACACAACCTGACTTGTATCATAATCAAACAAGATTTTAACAAATTCACGGGAGGAATTTAGCGCAGTCTGCTCCCAGTATTGTTTAAGATCTGCAAAATCAGTTCCAGATACAAAAGAAGGTTTCAAGGACACAGTCAAACCTTGTGGAACTATTCCATGCAACAAATACTGTTGTAATAGCAGAATATTTGTTGAATGCTTTAATTCTTTTAGTGCATTGTATCTCAAATCCGCAATAAAGTTTTCAATATTAGACAGCACATCATCCACCTCAGTTTCCACTCCTACTCCACTATTTATAGTATTAGTTGTTCCCAAATTGAATGCCATACTCAAACATTTTGTAAATTTGTTAATATAGGAGACTCACCTTTTTTTCAATTTTAAACTAGTGGATTACATGAAAATACCTCCAAAAAAGGAAAAGACCAATATTATCAACACGTCATAATTCAAGTACAGTACAATGAAATAAGTTCAGCATGTTTGCCTTTGATGGCACAGTTTCTACATCTTAATTGCTACCATCTCACTAGGACATGTGATCTAGGCTCAAATCAGCTGACAGGCTCGCAGTGAATAATGTAAGTTCACCTCTTCCTCTTCATACCTGGAAATGAGGTGCAGCTCAAGGTTACTTTGATACTGCAACTATGTTGCAGGAATAATGCAGCCAGTACATGACAGTTACCATGGCTTTGTATATCGTTACCTCATGATGCACGCTGTATTGTCTCTTGCATACATGAAGTACACCACTTCATACAGGGTGCACAAGGTGTAGTTTGTCATGGCCCATGGAGCCTTGAGGTAGGTTTGGGTGGTTATTGTTGCAGTGAAGATACTACATAATTTTTACAAATGACTCTCAAGTCAAGAGACCATATACAAGGTGGGTTTTCTAGTACTGCCTGTATTCCGGAAGGCATACAATAGACATGTATAGTCTTCCACTCAAAAATGTGTGCATGTCTCTGTCATATACAGGAATCCATGGACTACCAACCTTGTTTGCTGCAGCCTGCCTCTGTGAAGCATGCCAGTTAGTTTCATCAGCAATAATGAGTTCCTGTGGGAACATCAAATTCATGAAGTCCATCTCGGTCTTATCTGGACCCAGATTGATTTCAGGACCAGTGATTCACTCATATCCATGAAAGCAGTGCAAAGAAACACCACTGGGATCCAATGTCCATAAAGAAGACCTGAGTTTCACCATGGCAGTAGCCTATGAGAAGTTACACAGTCTGATGAAGTTCTTGGTGTAATTAAAAAAGGAAAGAACCTAATGTAGTTTAAGTTTTGACTCCTTTATTACAGATTTTTTTAGTAAGTTTGAGTGATTGTTACACTCTGTAATTTCACAGGTGTGTTTAGTTAATAATACATATTAAAAATGTATATACGGTCCAACAAATGAAAAACATCCTGCAGCCAAAAATATATTTTGATGATTTTTTAATAAAAATTAAGTGCTTTAGTCCAGTATATATCACGCGAGGTTTGTATGTGTTAACAATATCATGGTCAAGACACAATTTTATTGCATTTGTAATTCAACCAGTGTGATCTACTTGGCCTTGTATGGATTGTGCAATTGTTTTTATGTGGGGAACACTCAAAGAAGGTTTAAGGTCTGTATTTATGAGCATTCCCTAGACACTAGAAATCAGAACATTACCAATGCACTTTATAAACACACTGAAAGAAACAGGATACAAATTTGAATTTATGAGGACTGATCAAGTTAAAAAGAATCCCGGGGGTCCTTAGGTTGCTTGGATTGAGGCCCAGGAATATGTATGTCTTTTAGGTGTGTCCACTTAGGTTTTCATGGGAATTAATTTGATTGGTGGTCATATAGCATGTGATTTATTTTGGCGGTTTTTAAATGTGTGTTGCAATTTTATTTTTCATTCTGTGGAATCTGTGATATATACTGAATGAAAGTGCTTATTTTTTATTAAAAACTCATCAAAATATTTTTTGGGCTGAGGGCTGTTTTTCATTTTTTGGACCTGGTATATACATTTTTGTGGTCCTTATAATAATACATATTAACCCAATTTAATGCATATACCTAATACTTCTATGTTCCTATTCATTTTTGAAATATTGTTTATAGGAATTGAATCACCATCCCCCGGATTATCTATGCCCGGCACAGCATGCATGATTAGTGCAGGAGCTCTAGCAGGCATGTCTGCCGTGTGATCCAGGAACAGCTTGCACTAATCATGCATGGACTAAGCACTGGTATCTGGTATGCAAATCACCTCATTTGCAGGAGAAATTCATGCAAATGAGGTAATTTTGCAATCCAGGAATCTTGCAATAGTCCGTGTAAGACAAGTGCTATCTACAGAAATGTACTCGGTTAGTAACCGAGTACATTTCTGCAAAATCCAAAATGGAGCTATGACAGCTCCAAATAAAGGCTGCATATCATTGAGGAAGCATGTCAATGACCAAGTATAAGGCCATTGGCATTGCAAACAATAACAAAAATTAAAAAAAAACAACTTTTTTTTTCGGCGATCTCTGCTGTTTAAGCATAGGGCAGCAGCGTACAAACGGGATCGGGGGAAAATAATAAAATAAACCTAAAATAAGAATTCCAACTAAAATCAGTATTCTGCCATGCAAGTCAGTGGCAGGCAGAAGGCAACATGGCCAGTGAGTAATGGTTGTCAAGAGTGGAGGCTCAGTGTGAGACATGCAAATATGCATTAGCAGCCAATCCTATGCAAATGAGGGGAAGGATAGTGAATCCCAGTGTTCCCCAGCATGTGAGGCAGGTCCCAACAGTGTAAGAGTATGAATAACTGGGTGTAAGACTAAGATATAGGTGACATCAGGGGGATGTGTGTCAGGCATACTGTAAGCGGATTAGAGCCCTGTGGCTCAGGATTGCTCCGAGCTTAGCATAGCTAAGCTAGGGGGTGTGTCTAAACCTGCATAGCACTCTTTACAAAGCCTAAGTGGGTGTGCACGCCATGCACCGGGTTTTAAAGAAAAAAAAAGTAAACCAGGAAATAGCAGCTCTGTGCACATTTGAGCACTCTGTTTGTGCAGCACGCTCCTGGCCTTAAACTGGAAGGCAATGGGAAGGGAAAACAGCAGTAGGAAAGTAATCAAGGAGAACTAGCATAGCTGGCAGGTGAAATGTAGTAGAATCAGCCAATTACACAGGCAGCAGACCAGCTCAGCCCAGCACACCACTATAAACTATGCAAACACCTTTCCCCCTTGTTTTTTCCCAAAAACTCTGCACTACCACTGTATACAAACAGGGAAATTTTACCAAATGAAAGCAAAACAAAAAATGTTAGGAGCTGCTTTTGCTATCATAAACCAGCATGTGCAAGAGGCTGAGGGTGGTGAGGATGTGAATGCTGCTGACCAACCCACAGTGAGGAGACGGAGAAGAGTGTATAGACCCAGGGTAACCTACCAAGGGCTACATGAGCTAGAGACAGTAGAGTGCTTTAGGGTGGACAGGGACCTCCTACAGCAAATTGTTGAGCTGTGCCAGCCATGCCTCACACACAGAACTAACAGAGGGGAACCCATCCCAGTGGATACCAAGGTATGTGTAGGCCTAAGAATACTAGCTACAGGTACCTTCCAAAGGCCAGCTTGGGAGATGATGGGGATTTCACAGGCATCAGCATCCAGGGTACTCCACCAGCTCCTGGATGCCATGTCAGCACATGTCAGTGAGCATGTATATATCCCCAACACCCATGAGGCACTGGCCAGCAATATGTGTCTCTTTCACCAAATAACAGAATGCCCTGAGGTAGTGGATGCAATAGACTGCCTGCACATACAAAGAGGCAATGCATAGCACATGCACTGACATGGTAGGGACCCAGGGAATTACACCTCTCTCTGACTCACACATACAGTAAAAGGGATGCCAAACATGACACTACCTGTGCTCAACCATGTATAGGGAGTGTACTATGTGCATCCGACATAAGCAGCTCTGCAGCACCACCCTCAATATTGAGACACCCACAAGGTAAGTGACTCACACATGCCAGTGAGGTGGGGGTCACATACCCAACAGCAGTCACAGCCAGCAGGACAGGTGTAGACAAACACAAACAAATGCTGTACTATGGCCTCTGAATGAGGCCTATGGGTAACCCCCCCAGGCCTACACAGACAGACTACAGCAGGCCAGGTAGTTGGTTGTTAGTTGTGAAGGCTAGGAAGTCAGAAACTAATATGTAGGTAATTTAAAGCTTAGATCTGTAGTACACTGGTATGCCTCTAGTCAGCACAAAATGGTAAGACTACAGACTGAAATGGAGTACCCGATATACAGTACAGTCCTAGCAAATGTGTGCATGTGTCAGGTGTGCCCCCCCCATCTTATGTAGACTTATTGTAACAGTCAGGTGTGCCCCCCCACTCCTGTGTAGTAATGTAGAAATAGTCAGGTGTGGCCTCCCCCCATCCAACATAGAAATATAGTAAGAGTCAGGTATGCCCCCCAAACCTGTGTAGAAATGTAGAAATAGTTAGGTGTGCCCCCCATCCTACATACAAATATCGCAACAGACAGGTGTGCCCCCCCAAAAACCTGTGTAGAAATGTAGAAACAGTCAGGTGTCCCACCCATGCAGAAATGTAGCAACAGTCAGTGCCAACTGACCGATGGATACCCTGCAGACACATCATGCTACCTGTCGGTGTACAACACAAAGGTCAGCACCACAGTACACACTACCTATACTTGATCCACACATGCAATGCAGACGGACATACTGGACATGCTCACACACTTAGAGAAATGAAGGCAATGTCAGTCAACAACATATTGAAAGGTCATACTGGCCATACTCACACACTCAAACACATGAAGGCCATGCCTGCAAACACCAGTGGACCAGACATATCTGTCAGTCGCAGTTCGTAGTGCAGACACATGTCAGTATGCACCACTCCTGCCTTGCACACACAGTGGATAGGAATACAGACATATATGTAAGGACAACACATTATAATAAGCCAAAGGCAGATGGACATAGATGTGTGGAAGAGGGTGACCGTGACAAGGAGCCATGCAGCCCTGTCCCACCCAGCACACAGCCAAAGGGCCCCAAACACATGAGGTGCAGATGTCATCCACTGCAGATAATAGCCACCAGTATCTGTCAGCATTACAGACTATGTGGTGTACATGCCAGCTGTGCAACATGACTATACAAGGAAGTAGTCATGTAGTAGCTATATACACGTACCTGTGACATATGACCCTGTGTGTGCCTGCATGTGGTGTGTCAACCCCTAGATGAATGGGTTCTGGCCCATGCACACACCGCCCTTCCCATAGCCCTACTATGACAAGCCTGCTGAGGTTATACAATGTGAAATACACCCTTGGGAGAGCTATAGCCCAGCAATCTCCGTGGCACATCTCATAACTGCGCTCTGCTGTAGTGTGATAAACTAGTTAGGTAGGAGTTCTAACCCCAGAATTGGCAACTATGTGTGAAAGTGTGATTGTGTGCGTGTCTCACTGTGTAGAGTGCAATGCCTTTTTAGGCTACTCACACTCCTTACAATTCATATACTCAACTTTGGCAAGGCTGCTTATGTCACCAACCTAGAAATACACCTCTGGGAAGGTTGCAGCTCAGTATTCTCTGTAGTGTGTCCTGTAACTGCATACTGTTGTAGTGTGATAAAGTAGTTTGGTAGGTGTTCTAACCCCTGACATGGCAATTGTGTGTGTGTGTCTGACTGTGTAGAAGGCAATGCTTTTTAGGATACTCACACTCCTTACAATTTATATACTCAACTTTGGCAAGGCTGCTGATGTCAGCAACCTAGAAATACACCTCTGGGAAGGCTGTAGGCCAGTAATCTCCATAGCACGTCCTGTAACTGCATGCTGCTGTAGTGTAATAAAATAGCTAGGTAGGTGTTCTAACCCCAGACATGGCAATTGTGTGTGTGTGTCTGACTGTGTAGACGGCAATGCTTTTTAGGATACTCACACTCCTTACAGTTTATATACTCAACTTTGCCAAGGGTGCTGATGTCATCATCATCATCATCATCATCCCCTTTTTCCCATTTACATTGGGTCGGGGTATCGTATTAACTGTTGCCAACTATCTCGATTCAGTGCCACTCTCCTGCCTTCTTCAACACTCATGCCTGACTGTCGCAGATCTTCTTTCACACAATCCATCCACCTCTTTGCTGGATGCCCTTGTTTCCTCTTACCTTATTCCTGTCTGTCCCAAATCTCCCTCACCAGATTGTCTTCTGCTTTTCTACACATGTGCCCATACCATCGTAATCTGTTTTCTTTGATCTTTTCTGCAATTGGAGTTACTTTGGCTTCTGCTCTTATGTCCTCATTTCTTCACCTGTCCCGCAGTGTGCATCCTATCACCTTTCTCAGGCACTTCATTTCCATCACCTCTAGCTTCTTCAACTGTTCTGCCTTTACTGCCCAGGTTTCTGTACTATACAGTAGTACAGGTTGCACCACTGTCTTGTACATCTTACTTTTCAGCTTCTTTGGCATTCTTCTGTCATATGCTACACCTGATACTCTATGCCAGTTGGCTGCAGCCCCTCTAATTCTAGCTTTGGCCTCTTCATTCAGACTACCCTTCTCCTCAACCACCCCTCCCAGATACTTGAAGCTGTTTACCTGTTCCACTATCTTCCCATCTATCTCTATTCTCAGCTTCTTCTGATTTCCCCAATCTGCTGCCATTACCACTGTCTTATCTGTGCTTAGTTTCATCCCATGTGCCTACAGATTTGCATTCCATTCTCCTATCCTTTGCTGAAATTCTAGATCAGAGTCTGCCTGTACTGCCACATCGTCTGTATACAGCAGCTTTGTTGCTCTGACCCCTCCAACCTGTTTGCTGATGTAGTTCATTATCGGTATGAACAGCAGTGGGCTCAGAGCTGAACCCTGGTGTACACCCACTCCCACTGTGAACCCCTCAGTGAGGCCAAACACTGTTCGTACTTGAGTCACTGGGTCCTTGTACATAGCCTGCACTAATTCTACCAATGTTTCTGCGACTTCAAACCACCGCAGTACTGCCCAGATCAGCTTTCTTGGGACCTTGTCATATGCTTTCTCCAAGTCTAGGAAAGCCCAGTTTGACTTTCTCCTCTTCTCTAGTTTCTTCTGAAGTATCTGTCTCAATGCAAATATCGGGTCAATTGTGCAGCATCCTGATCTGAATCCAAACTGTTCATCTCCCATCTTGCATTCTACTATTCTGCGTATCCGTTTATCAATCACCCTCTCCAGAACTTTCATGCAATGTGGTAGGAGTTTGATGCCTCTGTACTGTCCAGAGTTGTGGATGTCCCCTTTGTTCTTGTACACTGGCACGAGTATGCTTATTCTCCTGTCATCTGGAATATGCCTTTCTCTCCACACTGCAATTAGTACCCTCAGGAGCCATTTCTCCCCTAGATCACCCAGCATCTTTATCATATCTGCTGTGACCTCATCTGAGCCTGCTGCTTTCCCTGACTTCATTTTCCTTAGTGCTGCTCTTACTTCTTCTAAGCTGGGCTCCTCTTCTACTCTCATTGTAGGCTGTTTCTGGGGCAGTACCACTTCTGTGGGGTTTTCTTCATTCAGAAGCTGCTGGAAATACTCCTTCCATCTGCCTTTGATGTCCTGTGGGCTGGTAAGCAGGTTGTTGCTGGAATCCCTTATGAAGGGTGTTTGACTATCTTCTTTATCTTTCTGTCTTTGCCTTGCAACCTGGTATAGTTTCTTTGTGTCCCTTACTGAGTCACTTTCCAGAAGCTGATAGAGTGCCTCTGATGCCCTATTCTTTGCTATTGCAACTTCTTTCTTAGTTTCTTTGTTAGCCAACCAGTAGTCCTTCCTAGCTTGGTCAGTCTTTTCAATCTCCCACTTCTTCCTGCACTCCTTCTTTCTTTTGATTACTTCTTGCACTTCTGCATTCCACCACCAGCTTTCCTTATGTACCTTATTTCCATACCTGGCTCGGCCACATATCTTTCTGTAGTCCTAAAACATGCTGTTTTAGGTGCCGCCACTCTTCTTCAACTCCACCTATTTCCTCCTCTTCTAGGGGTGCTAGAGCCCTGAGTAATTCTTTGAACTGCTGTATTTCTCTCCAGTCAACTTCCAGGTCTCCAGCCTGGTCTCTGTTGACCTTAGAGCCTTCTCTGACCACTTCTTGCAGCTGATTGTGGCAACTAATGGTTAATGCTGTGGGCCGACTGTTTCACTGGAGATGACTTTGCAATCATGGATTCTACCCCAGTGCCTTTTCCTTACTAGGAGGAAGTCTACCTGAGTTGCATGTTGGCTACTCTTGTATGTGATCTTGTGACTGTCTCTCTTTCTGAACCATGTGTTGGCTACTATCAAGCCATTTGC
Organism: Protopterus annectens; assembly: GCF_019279795.1. Lineage (NCBI taxonomy): Eukaryota > Metazoa > Chordata > Ceratodontiformes > Protopteridae > Protopterus > Protopterus annectens. The sequence continues at coordinate 1,435,166,430 of NC_056745.1, read as the reverse complement.
CAGACAGAAGTCTAGAATGGCTTCTCCTTCTTTATTCCTATTGCTCCACCCATGTGGACCCAGGCAGTCCTCATATCCTGTTCTGTCTGTCCGGATATGTGCATTTAAGTCATCCATTATCAACACCAATTCATGTTGTCCTGCTTTATCTAGTCGGTCAGGCAACTGCTGTCTGAATGCACTCTTTTCCTCACTGTCACAACCCTGCTGTGGGGCATAGGCTGAGATTATGAATACTGTCCTATCATTACACTGGAGTCCAATTGCCATGAGTCTGTCATTAATTCTGATGATATCCCTCACTGACTTCTGAAGCCTCTGTCTCACCACAATTCCTACACGATTTCTAGCCTGTCCACCACCTGAATAGTAGAGTCTGGATCCCATGCCAAGTGGCTTTGTTGCACTGCCCTTCCATCTCATCTCTTGGATACATAGGATGTCCAGCCTCCTCCGTATCATCATGTCATCCACTTCTAAGCTGCTTCCTGTCAGTGAACCTACATTAAGCGTAGCAATTCTCAGTTCATGTTTGGCAGGTTGGTTGGTTTTATGTCCAGCTTTCACTCAACAGAGCAATCCCAGGTAACCCAGGCTGGGCAACTAGACACCGGTCAGCCAGTAGCCTATTGACCCAGGGCTGCTGGGTGTTTATGGCGGGCACACACTGGCCAATAGGGGCACATATACCCCTCCCACTGTTAGCATGGGTCCCTGGCATGGGTCAGAGAGTAGGCCAGGTCCTCAACCCACTTATCACCGGTAACTACCCATGCCCATTTTTTTTTTTGGCGACAGTCAAGATGACCGAATCACCTAGAGCCATATTTTACACCGTCGAGTGGCTAGCCCTGCCACGGTGCGCAGTTTGTGATCCGTGTTCTCCTATCTTGAGGATACTGCACACCACAATAGATGCCCAAAGCGGTTGGTCTTTTTACAACTCTTCCCCCCATTGGGCACCATGTAGAGTCTGTGCTGCTGCCCACAGCTCCATTCATTGGTGAGTTTGAGATGGAAACACTCAGCATGTTTTTCGAACATGGGAGAAACCCCATGGAGACACAGAGAGAACATGCAAACTCCAAACAGGCATTAGTCGGAGGTCAGGATCGAACCTTGTACTTTGTGCATTGGAGGCGAAGACCTTAACCACTAAGCCATCTGGTCATCTGATGTCACCAACCTAGAAATACATCTCTGGGAAAGATGCAGGCCAGTAATCTCTATAGCACATCCTGTAAATGCATACTGCTGTAGTATAATAAAGTAGCTAGGTAGGTGTTCTAACCCCAGACATGGCAGCTGTGTGTGTGTGTGTCTGACTGTGTAGAAAGCAATGCTTTTTAGGGTACTCACACTCCTTACAATTCATATATTCAACTTTGCCAAGGCTGCTTATGTCACCAACCTAGAAATACACCTCTGGGAAGGTTATAGCCCAGTAATCTCTGTAACGCATCCGGTAACTGAGTACAGCTGGAGTGCGGCAGTTCTGGGTGTTTTGTGTGTGTTCCACTGTCTGTGTAGGGAGCAATGCATTTTAGACTACTCACTCGCAGTACATTTGAAATCTTCTACTTTGGTGATCCTGCTGATGTCATCCATTGTGAAATACATCTTTGGGGAAGGAGCTCTTTAGTAGTCCCCATGGTGTATCCTATAACAGCTCTATGCTGTAGTGTGATATAGATCTCTGTCAGGGGTTCTATTCTTACACATGTCAGTTTTGGATGTTTTGAGTGTGTCTCACTGTGTAGGGAGCAATGCATTTTAGTCTACTCAGTCGCAGTACATTTGAAATGCCCTATTTTGGTAATCCTGCTGATGTCATCCATTGTGAAATACACCTTTGGGGATGGAGTTCTCTAGTAATCCCCGAGGTGCATCCTATAACAGCTACATGCGCTAGTGTGATATAGACCTCAGTCAGGGGTTCTACACCTGCATATGTCAGTTGTGGATGTTTTGAGTGTGTCTGTGTAGGGAGCAATGCATATTAGGCTACTCACTCACAGTACATTTGAAATGCCCTACTTTGGTAATCCTGCTGATGTCATCCATTGTGAAATGCACCTTTGGGGAAGGAATACTTCAGTAATGTCCATGGTGCATACTATAACTGCATAGTGCTGCAGTGTAATAAACTAGTTAGGTAGGGGTTCTACTCCAAGACATGCGAGCTGCATGTGTGTGTTTGCAACTCGTATCCTGTGTAGAGGTGAGTGTGTGACACCCGTGGCCAATGTACAGTGAGTTTCGCATATTTCTTATATGGCGGCCCTACTAAATAACACATTGTCAACTGTACTGGGATAACAGATGTAGAATAGCTGAGAGGCTGGGGTGCAAAGCCATACCCACTCATGAGACACCAAGGCCAGGCAATGACAGTTAGCAACCCCAGTATTACCCAGATCACACTCTCTACCCATGTCTCATACACACACATGCCTAGGCAACAGCCAATATGTGGGTAGTACACTGCCTATTGGCCATCGATAGTGACTATGGAGTGATAGCAGTGGGCTGCAGAGGGCATGACACCCTGCCCATCTGTCCAATATGCACATAGATGCAAACAGTGCACCTCCCCCATGTTCCCCAATGGACACCTGCACCACCTGTGGTGCCTTCACATGTGATCCACAACTGACATACCATGCCTGGCAACATGCCCTGTATGGACAGATGCCAATGACACCAGAAAATTCTATTAGCATGCTATCAATGTAGGTGCAAGGTAAACCTGCTGCCCATCACAGTTCCTGCCACAGGTGGGCAAGACTGGCTCATCTGATGATAATCCATGTTCACAACATGGGCCAGACACCCCAGGTACAGTTTCACATGTCACTGTACATGCATGTGGGAGGTGTGCACATCCTAGACACCATCCATGTCATGGACTAAGGAACACATACATGGCAGGTGATGCACAGCATTGGCCACTCACAATAGTCACCCAGGTGACTGGATGGGGGATACAATACCCACCTGTGTGGGCAAATGCAGAAACTACAGCCTTGAGCCCCAATGCAGACCATTGTCATGTGGCCTTATGTCAAGGTATACCCATCACCTACCTTGTATAGCCTGCTGGCACAGTTGACCACCACACACCTGTGCAGACATGCACCCATGCATGTTAGTACTGGCAGCCAGTGTGTTTGTGTGTGTGTTGTATGGTGCATATGGCTACATCCACACTCACTACAACCCCCATGGGCATACAGAAGCATGCTGTACAATGTCTGACACCTCCTTATAATCTTTGCCCTCCATATGGCCCATGTGGTGCATGTGATACCTGCACAGTCATGTGATGTGGCAATCCCACTACTGATGAGTTGTACTCCTGGCCCTGCCACGTGTGTCAATGTGTGTGTGTCCCTGCGATACTGTGGCTGTGTTGACGCTGGTGCCTGTTCATGCAGACAGGCACGTGTACATTACCTACCTTATATGTACCGTATCACTGTTGTAGATGTCACTAACCATCACATATATATTCTGAGTGTTCCACAGCAGGTAACCAATGTAGCACATCCAATAACTACATTTAATTGTGATAGCACTACATAGTTGTCAGGAGTTTGTAACCCTGTGCTGGTAGGTGTGTGACACAAACATGCTACAGTTTTACTCTCCAACCCTTACCTGACAGGTATTTGCTTCTGGCTGCCTCTCCCACCCCCTCTCTGGTGGATGAGGAGACCCAAACCTGTTTTGCTTAGGCAGCAGCATGTGTATTTTAAAGGATGCTCATGATCAGCTGATGGTCTCTGCACAAATTGCAGCCCTCCCCTAGCTGATTGCATGTGGAACAGCTGTGGTGGCATTCCCATAGCCAATTGCATGGAAACACACTCCAATATCTAGGAACATCATGGTGGTGTTGGCCCTTTTCATTCACTGTGAGCAGGAACTAGATCTGTTGTTCATAGGTTCATAGGTAGGTAGTAGGCTATTAGCCCTTGGGCCTATACAAGCCTAGCCAAAAGGTACCCTGGCTTTCACCACCCAAGAAAATTATTTTCCTGTGCCACTGTCGAGCAGAGCCACAGAAGTGATCCCCAGGGTGAATTTCCTATCTTCCATCCAATTATCAAAATTTTTCTTGATGAGTGCTAATGAGGAGCTTTGTTTGATATTGATAGGTAGTTTGTTCCAGAGTATGGGAAGTCTCTGGGACAGGAATCTATCCATCCAGCATGTTCTGTTTATTGTGGTGACAAGGTTTAGTTCCCTAGAGCATGCAGCTCGTAGGGAGTGAAATTTCTTTAAGTGGAGCATGTCCAAAAGCTTTGGGTTTGACATAGCTTTGTGTGTTAGGCAGAGATTGCCTCTGAGTAGGAGATATGCGACGGAGTAAAGCTGCAGTTTTTTGAGACGAGAGCATCTGTTTGAGGCCAGTAATCCTCTTTGTGAGGTATTTCTGCAGCCTTTCCAGTTTTTTAGATGTCTTGTGAGGTACATACCAAAAGGGGCATTATACTCTATAATGGGTCTAATGAGTGATGAGTAGAGGGGAACAATGACCTCTTTTTTCCTGGATGAGAAACCTTTTGTGATGAGGTGTGCCATGCAGAAGGATTTCCTGACTACTGTGGTGATGTGATTTTCAAAGGAGAGACTACTGTCCACCTGTGTCCCAAGGTCTCTTATAACACTTTCGGTGTTAAGTAGACTACCACCTATGTTGTAGTTCATGGTTACAGAGTTTTTACCAAAAGGGATGACAATGCACTTTTTGGCATTGAGCTTGAGGCCATGGCTTTGACACCAGGCATCTGTCTCAGTGAGGCCCTTTTGTAGGATGTCTACATCTTTTGGAGTTTTAATTATGGCTCTTAGTTTGCAGACATCTGCGGACTTCATTAGCCAAAGACATTCTATATTAGCCTGTACTTCAGAGAAGTAGATACCAAACAGGAGAGGACTCAGGACTGAACCCTGTTGTACTCCACTTGTCACTGGTCTGAAGTTGGATTTGGAGTCTGCTACTTTCACAGTGTGGGTTCTGTCAGTGAGCCAATTGGCAACCCATCTTGTGACATAGGGAGTTATACCTAGTTTAGTGAGTTTATCTGTAATTCCAGAGTGAGGGATGGTGTTGAGAGCCTTGGCAAGATCTAGATAGGCTGTGTGAACCACCTTACCCTCATCTACGGCTTTGGTGACTGCTTCAAAGAAGTCTATCAGGTTTAGGAGACATAATCTGCCTTTTACAAACCCGAACTAGGTGGGGTCCTGCATTTGGAGATTACCAATGTCATTGTTTATAAGTTCCATGATGATACATTCCATAGCCTTGCAGACCAGACTCATCAGGCTAATGGGGCGGTAGTTTCTGGGGTCCATGGTGGCTCCCCCTTTGTGGAGTGGGATAGCTGTCACTGTGCACCATTCAGTAGGCACATAGCCTGAGGTGAGGCTATGATTGAACATGGTACTTAGGTGGGGTGCCAGTTCATTCTGTAATTCATGTAGAACACAGTCTAGGATGTTGTCAGGTCCCATGGATGCTGTTTTCTTGGCTTTAGAGAGTGTGTTTTTACCAATGCCACCTATTTCGAGCATTTTCTGGCTTGTTAAATTTGATTTCTGCATTAATAACTGTATTTAGAGCACAACCTAGAGCTGTTTACTGAATTTCCTGTTTGCACTTATTTTTAAAATTGTTTTTTTCTCAAAACTTGCATTTTATCTGTCTTTGGCCTAGCACTCTTGTGTGGGGTCATTTACTGCACTGTTATAACTTGTTGATACTTGTGAACCTCTGCTATCTCTGAAAAAAACAAAAAAACAAAAAAATCTTGCTTTTTTCCCACTTTTCTTAGATTTAAAAAAGTTCAGTTACTGGCTTGCTGTTCTTGAACTGTTTGTAAGTTTCTTTGAGACCACTTTTTGCTTGGGTTAAAGGGAAGTCTCTCTGTTGATCAGTGGCAGTGAAAAACATTGAGCAGCCTGCCTGCCCCTGTGGGAGTGGTTACTGACTTGAAACTGTAGTTTTATTGGCCATTTTGGGTTAATTCCAAACTCCTTCATCTTCTTCTCTTAAAACCTGGTTGCCTCATGGTTTTGGTGTCTTTTCAGGCTTGTTGGCTGTTGGTGAAGCACCCACCAAGAGGATAAAACGCTGAGAGAAGAAAGGAGCCACTTTTGAGATTTTAAGTATTTTTCCTCTGTTTATTTGCTAAGTTTATCTGCATAGCCTCCTATTTTGAGAATTTTCTGGCTTGTTAAACTTGATTTCTGCATTAGTAACAGTATTTAGAGCACAACCTAGAGCTGTTTACTGAATTTCCTGTTTGCACTTATTTTTAAAATCTTTTTTTTTTCAAAACTTGCATTTTATCTGTCTTTGGCCTAGCACTCTTGTGTGGGGTCATTTACTGCACTGTTATAACTTGTTGATACTTGTGAACCTCTGCTATCTCTGAAAAAAAACAACAAAAAAAATCTTGCTTTTTTCCCACTTTTCTGAGATTTTAAAAAGTTCAGTTACAGGCTTGCTGTTCTTGAACTGTTTGTAAGTTTCTGTGAGGTCATTTTTTGCTTGGGCTAAAGGGAAGTCTCTCTGTTGATCAGTGGCAGTGAAAAACATTGAGCAGCCTGCCTGCCCCTGTGGGAGTGGTTACTGACTTGAAACTGTAGTTTTATTGGCCATTTTGGGTCAATTCCAAAACTCCTTCATCTTCCTCTCTTAAAACCCTCTTTTTCATGGTTTTGCGCGTTTTTGTGCATAGCGCAACAGCGGGCAGTGCCGCCTAATTGGGTTTAAACTATTCCTGGCTCCACAAAGTCTGCTCTTTACTTTTTCCCTTAGAACTGCTCTATCTCTCAATTTAAACACTATATTCTCATTCTAAGGCCCTTCAGTGGTCCAATTAAGTAATCCTACAAGTTAGCACTATTAAACCATAAGCACTACTTACTCTTAAACTCTCTACGATTACCCTGTCCTCTATTGGTCTGTTTTAAATTCAGTTTCCCTATATTACTCTAGCATGTCCAAAGGTCAGTCAATGATTTCCTCTCCAGTCCAGCTGGTGAATCTGGGAATTTTGAGGCAATGTTACAACTGTCTCATGTACACGGACAGCCCTCTCCTCCTCTAAACAGGTTCAAAAATATGTGAGAGATGCAACTATTTAACCAAACTGGAGGCTGAGCTCTCTCATCTCAAAACTAGTGTAACCAGTCAGGAGGAGAAGGTAACCTCACACAACACAATTCCAGTATCACATAGTCCCACCACATCAGCGAATCAAACACATAAATACACAAAAACATACTTGGAGGCGCTAAATAAAAATCTACCTAAGCAACAAAGACCTCCAAAGCAGACATCCAAGCAAACGCTACCTCAAAACAAAACACGCACAACACATAGCCCACAAAGTCAGTGTGCCAAGAAGCCACAGCCCTTAAGGCTGAATAACACACCTGATACACTTGTAATAGGTGACTATATTGTCAGACACACTGATGTCCCACTCACCAGGCTGAATAAAGAGAAGGTCACGGTGAGCTGCCTGTCGGGTGCTAGGATCTGCCACATAACGCAAGCACTCAGGTCACTCCAAAGCAAATACAAATATGACTCAGTCATTGTACATGCTGGTGTGAATGACCTGAGACGTACCTTCCTGGACTACATGAAAAGAGACATAGAGGAGCTCTCTGATCATGTAGCCCAGGCTGGTATGACCCTGACCTTGAGCAGCATCTTACCCTCACCTAGAATGATGCCACAGTACAAAGACAAAATGATCGATTTTAACAATTGGCTAAAATTTTGGTGTCATTCAAAGGGGATCCAGTGTCTGTCAGCCTGGGATGACATGCTCGACAAGCCACGTTGCTTCGCTAGGGATGGCTTGCACCTGTCACCACTGGGCTTTCGGATATTGGCAAAGACTCTTGCCACCCCCATAGTGCCTTTTTTAGGCAAGGCTCAAAAGTCAAACCCACCCCCATAGACAGCACAAGGAACAAGAAACTAAGGGTAATGCTGCTAAACACCAGAAGTCTTAACCTCAAGATGCACGCACTCAAAACTCTCCTCAGTATGGAGAACATCGATATCTGTGCAGTGACAGAAACATGGTTCAAGGCTCCAGAGAGCACCCCAGCACTACCAGGCTATACCTCATATCATGCTTTTCGGCCCCACAACCCAGACCGAACCACAAAAGGAGGGGGAGTTTCCATATTTTTCAAGGATATCCACACCTCCAGTTTAGTGGCATTGCACGAAGTATCGGAGACCATCCATGTGCAACTAACAGTGGGCAAAACTGCTTTTCAGTTTATAGCATCCTACAGACCACCCTCTCAAAGTCAAAATCCCACTCGGCTTTCCTGAAAACATTGGAGAACATGAAGATCTCTCCGAACACCATTATATTGGGTGACTTCAACTACCCAAACATTGACTGGGAGCACTACTCAAGCCCCAGCACCTTAGCTCAAAGGTTCCTGGAAATTATAAACTCAAATGCTATGGAACAACTAGTCACCACTCCCACAAGAGGGGACAACATACTAGACCTTATCATTACCAACATGGGGACTCTATGCTCCACACCAGAAGTATATCCCTCATTGGTAAGATCAGACCATAAATTAATTTCACTGGATGTCCACATCCCGACCCCACCCCCAGCCCAGAAAACCACATTGAAAAACTTCTCAAAAGTGAACTTCTCACTTCTCAAAACCGAAGTGGAATCCTTCAAGGCCCCAGGGCTAGTGGAAACTATGGCCCAAACTGCAGAATCCTATATAAACACATTCTATGGACATCTCCAGGAATGCATGGATCATGCTATCCCAAACAAAACCAAGACCCAATCATCCAAAGGCAGGCATCCAGTCTGGTGGACCCCTGCCATAAATAAACTGTACAACAGAAGGAGGAAGCTACTACATGATAGAGCAAAATCTGTAATAGGGAAGGCATCTCTGATCAGTACTAGCAAAAAATTACGATCCCTCATAAAATCCTCCAAGGCCAGCTTCGAGAGAAAAATTGCACAGGACACCAAAGACAATCATAAGGCTTTTTTCAGTTATGTTAGAAACCTGGGATGCAACTCCCAGACTTGTTCTGAGTTGATTCTAAACGACAAAAAATACACTGAACCCACAGACATCGCCAATATCCTGGCAGACAGGTTCAGTGCAAACTTCTCCACCCCCTCCCCCCCAAAAGAGCAAGTATCTATCCTAGCAGAGGGCTGCATCCCAAACATCTCTGATGCTCAGGTGAAGTCTGCCCTCTCCAAAGCAAAAAACACTGCTTCCATGGGACCAGATGGTGTCCCAGGTAGCGTCCTACATGAACTCCAAGAGGAACTAATACCTCAAATAAAACAGCTCTACAATCTCAGCCTCACTACAGGATATGTGCCAACAGAATGGTGTACAGCAACAGTGGTCCCACTCCACAAAGGTGGAGCCTCTACAGACCCTGGAAACTATCGCCCCATAAGCCTGACTAGCTTAGTCTGCAAGGCTATGGAGAGAATCATCATGGAGCTCATAAACAAAGATGTTGGATACCTACAGACACTAGATCCTACCCAGTTCAGCTTTGTCAAGGGCAGATCCTGCCTTTTTAACCTGGTTGACTTCTTTGAAACAGTCACCAAAGCCATAGATGAAGGAAAGGTAGTCCACACAGCCTATCTGGACCTTGCAAAGGCATTTGACACAATACCCCACTCGGGCATCATAGATAAGCTATCCAGCTTAAATATAAACCCCTATGTCACAAGATGGGTCACAAACTGGCTCAAAGACAGAACCCACAGAGTGAGAGTTGCTGGAGCCATGTCAAACTCGAAACCGGTCACAAGTGGCATCCCACAGGGTTCTGTCCTGGGACCACTCTTGTTCGGTATATACTTTTCCAAGGTACAGGCAAATGTGGGAGGACTATGGCTCACCAAGTTTGCAGATGACTGCAAACTGGGCGCCATAATCAACTCTCCAGCTGACACAAACATCCTTCAAAAAGGTCTCACAGAGACAGATAACTGGTGCCAGCACCATGGTTTAAAGCTAAATGCCAAAAAATGTATAGTCATACCCTTTGGCAAAAGCAATGTACCCACAAATTACCACATAGGCGGAAACCCATTAAGTACAGAGAAAGTTATTAGGGACCTGGGGACCCAAGTTGATAGCAATCTCTCCTTTGATAACCACATTGCCAAAGTGGTTAGAAAGACCTTCTACATAGCCCACCTCATCACGAAGGGTTTCACATCTAGATCAAGAGAGGTAATCGTGCCCCTTTATTCATCCCTCATCAGGCCCATCATAGAATACAATGCCCCTTTTGGGATGTACCTTACCCGACACCTGCAGCAATTAGAAAGACCCCAAAAGTATCTCACCAAGAGGATCAAGGGTCTCAAACAGATGCCATATGCTGCTCGGTTAAAAAACTCCAGCTCTACTCAGTTGCATACCGCCTACTTTGAGGCGATCTATGCCTGACATACAAAGATATGTCAAATCCAGAATTAATGGACATGCTCCACCTCAGTAAATCTAAATCCCTTAGAGCCACATGCTCGAGGGACTTGAACCTCAGCACAGAAATAAATAGAACTTGCTGGAGGGACAGGTTCATAACCCAGAGGCTCCTTCGCTCTGGAATAGAATTCCAGTTCATGTGAGGCAGAGCACCTCACTGAATCTCTTCAAGAAGAATCTCGATAGGTGGATGGGGGATCGTAGGTTTATCCCAGGGATTACTCCCGTGTCACTATTAGACAGAGGCACAGTAAACTAAACCTTAAAAAGGGCACAGTATACTCAAATCAAGGGGTGGTGTAAGCCATACAGAATCGGGCTAGGCTTATAATTGCCTCAGGGCAGATAGCCTAGTATGAGCCTATGAACCTATGAACCTATTACAGGAACTTTGCATTCTTCCGGTATAGAGATGGGCTCTTTAGAAGATGAGGGGGGGGGGTTAAAGTTAGCACTGAACCTATCTGCCAAGATGTTGGCAATATCAGTTGGTTCTGTATATTTAGTGCCATTGTGCTGTAACTCAGAGCAGATTTGAGTGTTGCCATTGAGATTCTTGACATAGCTATAGAATGCTTTGTGGTTGTCTTTAGAGTCAGTGGCAATTTTGTTTTTGTAACTACTTTTGGAGGATTTTATGAGGGAACTCAGCTTCTTACTGAGGCTGACCAGGGAGTTTCTCCAATCATGGGATTTTAATCTTTTTTGCAACAGTTTCTTTCTTCTGTTGTAGAGTTTGTTTATGGCAGGGGACCACCAGATTGGCTTTCTTTTTTTGGAGGATAGCATCTTTGTTCTGTTAGGGATTTCACGATCCATGCACTCGTGTAAGTGCTTATAAAGTGCATTTGTGTAGGATTCAGCAGTCATATCATTATTGCATGCCAGCATGGGTGTCATGAAGTTTACCACTTCTGTCATAAGAAGCGTAAAGTTGTTTTTGGAGAAATGTTTTACAGTGGTTTCCCTAATGGGGGTGAAGGAGGGATGTGGATGTCTAGGGTGATTACCTTGGGGTCGGATCTGACCAACGAGGAATTGACCTTTGGTGTGGAGCACCAGTTGCACATGTTGGTAATAACCAGGTCTAGGATATTGCTGCCCCTGGTGGGGGTGTGGATAAGTTGATCCAAGGCATTGGAATTTATGAATTCCAGAAAACATTGAGCACAAGAGTTGGTACATGAGAAGTTTTCCCAGTTAATGGTGGGGTAGTTGAAATCGCCCATTATTAGGGTGTTAGGTTGTACCCTAATATTTTCCAGTGTATCAAGAAATGAGGAGTGGGAATACTGGGACATGGTGGGGGATCTGTAGCAAGCTACAATTTGGATTGCAGTTTTGCCTAGAGTTAGTTGCACTTGGATAATCTCGGATGCATTATGCTGAACAACTAGCCTGGAGGTGTGGATATCCTTAATGAATATGGACACGCCTCCTTTTTTAGTGTTTTAGTCCAGGTTAGGTAGCCGAAAGGTGTGGTATGGATTATAGCATGGTAATGCAGGGGTACTCTCTGGAGCCTTGAACAAGGTCTCTGTCACTGCACAGATGTCGATGTTCTCCATTTTAAGGAGTGCCTCGAGTGAGTGCATTTTGAGGTTTAGACTTCTAGCATTGAGTAGCAATACCCTCAGATTCTGCTTGCTTGTACCTGTTATGGTGGTGAATTTGACATTTGAACCTTGCCTAAAAAAGGCACTATAGGGGTGGCTAGAGCCTTAGCCAGAATCCGGAATCCCAGGGGTAACAGGTGCAGGCCATCTCTGGCAAAGCATCATGGTTTGTCGATCATGTCATTCCAGGCAGACAGATACTGGATCCCCTTAGAATGATAGCAGAAGCTTTGCAATTGTTGAAGTCAATCATTTTGTCCTTGTACTGTGGTATCATTCTGAGTGATGGCAGGATGATACTCAGGGTTAGGGTCATACCTGCCTGGGCTACAAGATCAGACAGCTCCTCTATGTCCCTTTTCATGTAGTCCAGGGAGATACATCTCAGGTCATTCACACCAACATGGACAATGACAGAGTCATATTTGTACTTGCTGTGGAGTGACCTGAGTCCGTGCATTATGTGGCCGATCCTGGCACCTGACAGGCAGCTGACAGTAACTTTCTCCTTGCTTAGCCTGGTGAGTGGAAAATCAGTGTGCCTGACTATAGAGTCACCTATGACTAGAGTGTTGGGTACATTGTTATGCCTTATGGGCTGTGGTTGAGTGACACACTGAGTTTGTGGGCTATGTGTCATTTGGGTTGTGTTGGAGGCTGGAGTTTGCTAGTGTTTCTACTTTGGAGGTCCCTGTTGCTTGGGCAGGTTTTTACTGAGAGCCTCCATGAATGTATGTCTGTGTTTTGTGTTTCTAAGTATGTGTTTTGGTGGTGTAGGTTTTGAGGGACTATGTGCTGAGTGTGGTGTGGTGCAAGTGTTTACCTTCTCCTCTTGACTGTCTAGTCCAGTCTTGGATGAAGAGAGCTCTGCTTCCAGTTTGGCTATATAAGTGCATCTCTCACAGGTTGTAGTGTTGGGTGGTAGGAGGAGAGGGTTGTCTGTGTACATGAGGCAGTTGCTGCATTGCCCCAAGATGCTCAGATTCATCAGGTAGACAGGAGAAAACACCGGGAACTGACCCTTAGACATGCCTGGATAGGTGCTTATTTGTTAAGTACTAGAAACTGTTTTCCTCTAGACAAGTGAGGAAAGTTGAGTGCTGTAGTAATTTGTAGCTTATTTAGTGCTTGCAATGAGTTCTGAACAAGTGCTGAGCTGAATGAAACATACGTGAGTGCTGAAACTTACAAAATGGCTAGTTCTAAGAAACAAAATTAAGCGTGAACGCTTTCCTCCAACACAGAAAGGCTTGGGGGCTCAGAAGCCCACAAATAGCCCACAAAACTTTGTTTGACAAACAGCATCTCAGATGACTTGGGGATTTACTTCTTACAACATACACTGTGGAAAGAGGGCAACAAACAGGAGGGGGATGTGCCTGACCTGACTACAGACTGTAAGTGCTGCTATACTGCATTTGGAGTAATGCTGGTTTAACAGTGTTTGTCTGGATATGGCTGTCGTACATGTTGCATTACCTGCCATGTCAGTTCCATGTTTATGAGGAATCCCCATCTGCAGAGTCATCGGCAAACTGGCCAGTGTTGTGCCTTTGCTTTCATGTGTTAGCCATGGAGAGTCTATCTGTGGACTGCAGAAGGTAGTATGAGGATTGCAGTCTGTAGATAGTGAAGGCCGTGACAGTTACTGACTTCATATCCCTCATAGAACATATGTTGCAACAAACCGTGTTACAACAGTAAATGTTTGAGGGTATCACAGCATGTCAATATTGTCCCTGTGTATGTGCTTCCAGCCACACCTCTGTCAACCTTTGTACATATGTTGTGCATGAAGTGGTGCATATGTGCCATACACCATAATTAGTGTCATCATATCTGATAACAAGTCAGTGATATATAAGACTGCTACACATTATGTACAGTAGAGGTTATATTTCATGACATTATCTGGACATTCTGTGGATGATTGTACAGCACTGAGGTCTGTATACTTATGCTGAATGTCGGCAGTGTGTGCATTGTTAATATGTTATATGTATATGTAATATGTTAATATGCCTGTGTACAGACTGTGGTAGATGTCATTGTTCTAGCTCCCCTCCTATCTGATGTTACATGCTGCCCCACTGCATGGTACCATATTGGCGTACATGTTTGTACGGCCATACACACACATGTCCCATACCACAAACAGCCATAAGACCAAACTGTGTAGCAGCCCACAATATGTAGGGTCATTCTGTGAGTGGCACATATGAGGATGGTGTAGAACAGATAGTCCATATACTGGAATATTATGCTACCTTACCATATGAGGCTGTGGCTGTGTTCACATTGGCTGTGGTTATGCACTTTCATACAGGTGTATCTTACCCTGTGCTGTGACATGCCTGTGGAGCCTGCTATATATGCAGGTACATGTGCATTCCCCCATAGGTGATGTAGACCAGTGTTGAGCCAGTCTGCCGATAGCCTGCACAGTGTATTGTTACATGCCTAGCAGCTTAGTATACTTACCCACTGAGATGTCATGTGCAGATACTTGCCAGATGTACTGCTGCCGTGCCTCCCTTAAAAGTCATGTACATCAGACAGAGCAGTAGGATGCTGTACAGATGTATGTCAACATCTAGTGGGTAGTATGTAGCCATGGCACCCCTGCACTAGCAGTCATTATGTGTCAGGCCAGACAGGAGTGTGTGAATGCATAACCCCTGGTAGCAAATGTATACCAGTCATTATGTGTTATACCCAACTACATGGCTGTCTACATCCATATTGGCAGGCATGTTACACATGTGCACTAAGGGCTTATGTTTATACCATTGGACTGTACAGGGTGTGTCAGACTTTCCACATATATTGGCAAATATCTCTGCTACAGTCCACAGGGCCATTACATGCTAGCAGTGGTACATTACAATAATTTTCTTAGGATGTCTGTCAGTAGCCAATGGCACACATGTTATAAGCAGATGTGACCTCCCACACACACCATGTCTATGAAGACAATCCCAATGACAGTAGAAATAGTCTACTAACATACCTGCTATACATACCTGACATCCCCTTGCACTATGACTTTGGGACTATAGGGGCTGGGGTAGGGCTACACTCCATGTCCAGGACATATGGTGGAAATATATGTACATCTACTTATCCAGATAGCCATATATATATATATATATATATATATATATATATATATATATATATATATATATATATATATATATAATTACACATGTGTAGTACTCCCAATTACCACTGTCAAGGCAACCACCCACTATAAATCCCTACAGCATGAGGGTATGGTCCCTTTACATTTCTTGTGTGATGGACATCCTTCCTGTGTGTGGGCATCAGTGTTACAGACAGAGGTAAAGGTAGAGGACCTCTTACAGGAGAGCCTGCACACTCAGGGCAGCTACATATCCATAGGAGGTTCCGGAACTACAGCCAGAGTGTGAGTAGAGTTGTGTTATGCTTTGTATAGCACTGGTGTTACACGGTGTGTGTGTACAAACAACTATACCTTGGAATGCAGTCTGTCTAAATAGCTCACAACTGTGGACCTATCCTCTTGGTGGCTAGAGGTGTGCCTATCATGTGTTGTCTGTCCACCATACATGTCCTGTGTCAGATATGTCACTGGCAGTGTGTGTGTGTTGAGTGCTATCAGTACATGGCTGCACCCATTTCTGTTTCTGACCTCAATACCCTGACTAAGGGTATGTTGCAAACATCCTGTAAAACCAGCAACCTGCTTAATGTATGACAATAGTTCTCCACATATGTGCCTGTGTTCCATCCCCTATTCTCCAGCTACATATCAGACTTTGCACATATGACATGTTGCAGGCAGTTGTTCCATAGTGGGCTGTGAGTGCATCACACTGCCATTGCTGCCAGCAAGCCACATCTGTAGTATCCCCCACACATACGGTGGGACTAGGACCATATATGTGTGGGCATCACCTACACAATACATGTGTGCTCTTATGCACTCCAGAGGCCACTGTATATAACAGTGGTATATGGCCCTGAATTAATGAGTCAGGGAGAGCACCATAAATGACCTAGGCTGTTAAAATATGTATGGGTATCAGGGGTGAGCTGCCTTAAGGTATCTGGATGTACAGTACTGTATACTTCACCTATATTTACATCATTTACATATCCTGGGTTAATGCAAGCCTACCGCCTCCTAGACTAGGGACTAGGACCATATATGTGTGGGCATCACCTACACAATACATATGTGCTCTTATGCACTCCAGAGGCCACTGTATATAACAGTGGTATATGGCCCTGAATTAATGAGTCAGGGAGAGCACCATAAATGACCTAGGCTGTTAAAATATGTATGGGTATCAGGGGTGAGCTGCCTTAAGGTATCTGGATGTACAGTACTGTATACTTCACCTGTATTTACATCATTTACATATCCTGGGTTAATGCAAGCCTACCGCCTCCTGCCATACTGACTGTTCGATTTGTCAGTGTGCATGTGATGGTGTCAGTTATGCCTTATTATGTAACAGTTTTAACCCATTTGATCACATGATGTCTTTACCACCTACTTATGTTGTACAGAGCGTAGACAGAGGCTGCTGAACTGTACACCTGCATTACATACTGTTGATCATTTGGTATCCTGTGGCACAGTCTGTCCTCACTATTGTACAAATCGAAGGGCTTGGCCTTGACAGCAACAGTTGTGAACCTTTCCAGACTACTGTAGTAGTATAAACCAGTTACAAGTGGCGTCTCACAAGGCTCAGTCCTGGGACCTCTCTTGTTCGGTATATATTTCTCGGAGGTACAGGCCAACACGGAAGGACTGTGGCTGACCAAGTTCGCAGATGACTGCAAACTAGGCACCATAATCGACTCTCCAGCTGACACAAGCATCCTACATAAGGCCTCATAGAAACAGACAACTGGTGCCAGAACTATGGCCTCAAGCTTAACGCCAAAAAGTGTATAGTCATCCCCTTTGGCAAAAACAAAGTGCCCACAAATTACCACCATAGGTGGTAATCCATTAAGTATGTAGGAAGTAATTAGGGACATGGGGACCCAAGTTGATAGCAATCTCTCATTTGAAAACCATGTGGCCAAAGTGGTTAGAAAAACATTTTATATAGCCCACCTAATCATGAAGGGATTCACATCTAGATCAGGGGAGGTCATCGTGCCTCTTTACTCATCCCTCATCAGGCCCATAATTGAGTACAATGCCCCTTTTGGGATGTACCTTACCAGACACCTGCAGCAACTGGAAAGACCCCAAAAGTACCTCACCAAGAGGATCAAAGGGCTCAAACAGATGCCATATGCTGCCCGGTTAAAGAAACTCCAGCTCTACTCAGTGGCATACTGCCTGCTCAGAGGTGATCTGTGCCTGATGTATAAAGCCATGTCCAACCCGGAATTAATGGACATGCTGCACCTCAGAAAATTCAAATCCCATCGAGCTATGCACTCCAGAGACTTGAACCTCAGCACTGAAATAAATAGGACATGCTGGAGGGACAGATTCATAAACCAGAGGCTCCCTTCACTCTGGAATAAAATCCCAGTCCAGGTTAGGCAGAGTCCCTCATTGACTCTCTTCAAGAGGAATCTTGATGAGTGGATGGGAGATTGTAGGTTTACCCCGGGTATCACTTCTGTGTCACTGTTAGACAGAGGCACAGTATACTAACCTCGAAAAAGGGAATAGCAAAATTCATTTAAAATGGGTGGTGACAGCCAAACACACTCTGGCTAGGCTTATAAATGCCCTAGGGCAGATAGCCTAGTATGAACCTATGAAACTATGAACCGAAGTATAACTGTTTCACAGTTGCATTCATCTGTGTATATGGATGTCAGTGTCTGAACAACTATATGACATGGTATATAGAACTGTAATAGTACACAATGAAAGGTATTACATTTCTGCAGACCTGTGTGTGGAGTTTTCCCTATGACCTCTCTGTGGGTATTTGTTGCAGGCAGCGAATGTCATTTGTATGGGTGGCACATACAGTGACCAGTTGTTCAGGTGTTAATTGTAGGCATAGTGGCTGTTCCATATTTTGTGCACCTTCTACATATTCTACATATACTGTACATATATGTGCATGTGTATGTGTAGTCACATGTATATACATATATATGTATTTATATTTATCCATATATATGTGTGTATATCTATATCTATATATATATATATATATATATATATATATATATATATATATATATATATATATATATATACATATATAGATATATATACCTTTATATTCATATGGAACATCCACAGTGGTGCAGCGGTAGCATTGTTGCCTCACAGCAAGAGGTTCTCCCGTTTGATTCTCGGCTGGAGTGCAGGGAGTGCCTTCTGTGTGGAGTCTGCATGTCCTCCACGCGGTTGGGTGGGCGTTCGAAAGACATGCGTAAATGGGCGTGCCTTCATTGAAGGTTGAACGTCAAGCTGGCACCTCGGCATTTGTGAAAGTCTACTGCCAATCATTAGCAGACCGGAGTTGCGCTGTGGTGACCCCTAACTGGGAAAAGCCAAAAGACAAAGAAGAAGAAGATACCTATATATATATATATATATATATATATATATATATATATATATATATATATATATATATATATATATATATATATATATATATATATATATCATATATATATATATATATATATATATATATATATATATATATATATATATGTATATATATATACACACACACACACACACACACACACACACACACACACACACACACACACACACACACACACACACACACACACACACACATATATATATATATATATATACACATACACATACACACACACACACGCACACATATATGTACATATGTAGATATATATCTGCATATCTGTGTATCCGTATCCTTGGGATGTTGATGGCTTCCACAGTTCACATTTCCTATGGGAGGCAGACTGTACTGCATGATATGTCACCAATACCAGCCTGACATAATACAGCTGGCATGTAGTACTGTTAGCATCTTGTGCCCATGTCATGTCAGGTCCTGGTTATGGGTTCTGCAACACTTGGTAGTGTATCTCAGTGCAGACGTGTATGACTGTGGATGGGGAGGCCTATTTGTACAAGATGTATAGTGTGTGGGGTCTCCTAAACCCATTAACAGTGCATGTGGACATATGTGTGTTTGTTACTTTGCCATTGCTATCTACAGATGTATGGCCATATATACTGATATAGAAATATATATCTACTTACATATATATAACTATGTCCATATATACCTACATAGATGTATATCTGCATACACATATGTAACTTGCTGTGTATATGTAGACATATAGGTGCAGACATATATGTGTCAATGTAGGCATTTGCATGTGTATATGTTCATATATATTTACATAAATGTATAGAGATTTAGAAATTATATATATGTACATATATAGAAGCAGCCGTGGTGGTACGGCAGTAGCGTTGTTACCTCACAGCAAGAGGTTCTCCCATTCAATTCTCGGCTGGGCTTGGCAGTGCCTTCTGTGTGGAGTCTGCATGTCTTCCCCGCGGTTGAGTAGCGTTAGAAAGACATGCGTGTGTAAATGGGGGTGCCTTTGTTGAAAGTTAGGTGTCGAGCTGGCACCTCGGCATTTCATAAAAATCTACTGCCAATCATTAGTGGACCGGAGTTCCGCTGTGGCGACCCCTTACCGGGAAAAGCCGAAAGACAAACAACATATATCTACATATATAGATATGTTGTATCCGTTTACATATTAATACATTTCAAATAACACAAAACCAATGGACCACGGAGACAAAGAAAAAAGCAATAAATGTAAAAATCTCCAAGCACAGGATCCCAATAAAGGCAGACTCACTGTTTGTTCAAAATCGAACCAAATTTAATCCACACAGTGAAGCCAAGATTACAAAAGGTTTAGTGCTTTCATTTCCTAACCGGAAACTTCTTCAGAACAACATAATTACACATAGCTCACTAATTTATAGTCAGAATTAAAATCAATGTAGAAATACAATTGGTTCATTCATAATTGATTTACTTTGAAATGCAAGTTAAAGTCATAGTGCAAGTGCAAGTTAATAGCGAACAAACATAGCTGAATTTCCTCAAAAACCTTCATATAATTCATCATGTGCATACCAAATATGCACAGGAAATACTTAAGAACAATATGTAAACCATTACATAAAACAATATGGTCTAAGTAATTCTAATATAGTCCAATATTCTAAATAATAACTATAATAAAATAAATACATTTCATCTATAATATATAGCATGTAAATACATTTATTTTTTACAAAATCCATAATGTATAAATGTATAGCATTATTTAAATATATGTATGTGTACTTTATACATTGTGCATATATTTTATTTTATTTTAATTTTATTTTGTTTTATTTTATTTTATTTGCTCTGAGTTTTAAGGCTGGTAACAGAGAGATATGGTCATTCATCCCGGGTGGGTTGGTTGCATCCACCCGCAACTTCCAAATTAATTCCCTGAAATACAACTTGTTTTACCAATCACCCACTCTACTGTTCCTAGGTAGCATCTCCAAAATCCAAAATTTAAAATTTGCATTTTTACAAACTATGGTATGTCTGTAAAGTGCATTAGTTTCCTTTTTTCTATTCACGTTGTATGTATGTTCATATATTCTCTGACGAAGGTGCCTTTCTGTTTTTCCCACATAATATGGCAACATGATATACAATATGCTAAATAAACTATTCCTTTAGTATAACAGGTATAATGTCCCCTTTCTTTGAACTTAAATGGGATGGTTGGTAGAAATAAATCCCCCTTATTGGCTACAAATGTACATTGTGAGCATCTCCCACAACAAAAGGTTCCCTTTTTAATCATCTGGTCTCCATTCTGATTTCCAGGCTTTTCATAAATATCTTTGAGATTTGAGCCCCTTTTAAAACTGTACATCAAACGTTTGTCAAATATTTCTAATCTATTGGCCATACTCCTGAACATATCCCATGGTTTATCAGTAGCCTTTTTCATTGTGATGGTGCCTATATTGTATGTCATAACCAAAAAAAGGCGTAGTTTTTTCCTATTTGATGGGTCCCATTGTTTGTGTCAATGTCATCTAATATTGACCCTTGGTTCACATTATTGTATTCAGAATTTAGTAAAGGAATAAATCTTGTACCCCATCCCTTTATCACCTCTTCCTTAATAGAATTTATTAATGTGTCAGGGTAGCCTCTCTCCAAAATAGTTGGTGTACGTATTCCAATTCATTTCTGAAATTAACATAGTCCAAAGTCATCCTTGCTGCCCTGACCATTTGTCCTTTGATAATATTCTTTTTCTGTAGGGGTGGATGGTTGCTACTATAATGTAAATAGAAAAAACTACGCCTTTTTTGGTTATGACATACAATATAGGTACCAACACAATGAAAAAGGCTACTGATAAACCATGGGATATGTTCAGGAGTATGCCCAATAGATTAGAAATATTTGACAAACGTTTGATGTACAGTTTTAAAAGGGGCTCAAATCTCAAAGATATTTATGAAAAGCCTGGAAATGAGAATGGGGACCAGATGATTAAAAAGGGAACCTTTTGCTGTGGGAGATGCTCACAATGTACATTTGTAGCCAATAAGGGGGATTTATTTCTACCAACCAACCCATTTAAGTTCAAAGGAAGGGGACATTATACCTGTTATACTAAAGGAACAGTTTATTTAGCATATTGTATATCATGTTGCCATATTATGTGGGAAAAACAGAAAGGCACCTTCGTCAGAGAATATATGAACATACATACAACGTGAATAGAAAAAAGGAAACTAATGCACTTTACAGACATACCATAGTTTGTAAAAATGCAAATTTTAAATTTTGGATTTTGGAGATGCTACCTAGGAACAGTAGAGGGGGTGATTGGGAAAACAAGTTGTGTTTCAGGGAATTAATTTGGCAGTTGTGGGTGGATGCAACCAACCCACCTGGGATGAATGACCATATCTCTCTGTGTTACCAGCCTTAAAACTCAGAGCAAATAAAATAAAATAAAACAAAATAAAATTAAAATAAAATAAAATATATGCACAATGTATAAAGTACACATACATATATTTAAATAATGCTATACATTTATACATTATGGATTTTGTAAAAAATAAATGTATTTACATGCTATATATTATAGATGAAATGTATTTATTTTATTATAGTTATTATTTAGAATATTGGACTATATTAGAATTACTTAGACCATATTGTTTTATGTAATGGTTTACATATTGTTTTTAAGTGTTTCCTGTGCATATTTGGTATGCACATGATGAATTATATGAAGGTTTTTGAGGAAATTCAGCTATGTTTGTTCGCTATTAACTTGCACTTGCACTATGACTTTAACTTGCATTTCAAAGTAAATCAATTATGAATGAACCAATTGTATTTCTACATTGATTTTAATTCTGACTATAAATTAGTGAGCTATGTGTAATTATGTTGTTCTGAAGAAGTTTCCGGTTAGGAAATGAAAGCACTAAACCTTTTGTAATCTTTGCTTCACTGTGTGGATTAAATTTGGTTCGATTTTGAACAAACAGTGAGTCTGCCTTTATTGAGATCCTGTGCTTGGAGATTTTTACATATATTAATATATTTCCACACATACATCTGGATGATGGTATACATTCTCTGTACTGTTGCATTACTGGAGTGGATGATATGTTTGTGAAAACATCAGGATTATGAATATCTGCCATGGCTTAGTGGTAAATCACTTTGTGTATGGTTTGCAGGGTCCTTAGCTCGTGCCTTGCAGGAGCTGTTTGTTTTGTTGCTGGGCAGAACACAGCCCATTGGATAAAGACAGATTAAGGCAATTTTTAGCAGTTGTAAGTGGGTCAGCACGGCGCCAAGCACTGCCTACACAGGTTAAGCAATATAGAAGCTAACTGACTGCAAAAAACTGTAACCGGCAGTTGGCAGTGCTTAGCTCCATGCAAACCCACGCAAACCCACATGCAACTGCTTTAAAGTGTCTTAATCACTCTGTATCCAATGGCCCATGTTCTGCCCAGCAACAAAATGAACAGCTCCTGCAAGGCTCGAAACCAGGGCCCTGCACACCATACACAAAGTGATTTACCACTAAGCCATGGAAAATATGCATAATCAAGATGTTTTCACAAACATATCATCCAGCCCAGGTATTCGACACTACGGGGAATGTATTCCATGTAGATGTATGTGTGCGTGTGTATATATTTATATTTAAATGGATATAACATATCTATATATATAGATATAGAAATATATACATATATCTATATATATATATATATATATATATATATATATATATATGCCGATATATACATATATATATATATATATATATATATATATATATATATACATATATATATATATATATATATATATATATATGCTAATATATACATATATACATAGATACGCATACATCTATAGATATATATGTATACATTCATATGTCCACATATATACAGCAATAAATATATATATATATATATATATATATATATATATATATATATATATACACACACATATATGTAAGCATATATATGGTTCAGCTTTCAAAGGGAGAAAATCATTTCTCCAAAAGATGGAAGGCTGAAAGTAAGTTTTCAACATTGCAAAATCTTGGAATAAATGCATCAAATGTGCAATGAGCAAATGTCACTATGCATTCGCTCATTGCAGATTTGGCAATTTGGGTTCGGATTGCACTATAGTGGGGATTGAGAAAATGTCACTTTCCCCACTGTAGTGCGATCTCAGAGTTAGAATATTAAAGTAGGGGGAGTGTGCGGGACGCAACCCCCTAGATGGGGGTGCAGGGGGGCTTGCCTCCCTGCATTACAATATGCATTCCAACTTGTAGTTCAAAAATCAGCAAATCTGCTTTTCGATTTGCTGAGTTTTGAACTTCAGTGCGATTCAAAATGATGAATTCGTCCTTTAGGTTCTCAGAAAGGGCCATTCAGAGAAATTATTGTCTCCCTTTCAAAGGTAAACCCATATATATCTATATAGGTATATATGGACATACATCTGTAGATGAAATTGGGTACATAACCAAAACATATATGCCCACATGCACCATTAATGTGTTTGAGAGACCCAAACAACATATGTCTGGCATGGATAGGTATTCCCCCTTACAGCCAAACATGTCTGACCTGCAATGCACTATCAACCTTAGCAGATCCCATAACCAGGACCTTACACGACAAGGGCAGGAGATGTTAACAGTACTCCATCCCACCTGTATGATGTCAGTCTGGCATTACTAACATATCATGCAGTACAGTTAAGTGAAGTGTCATGCTTGGGGGAACCCCCAGGGCAGGCTCAGTAAGTAGTTGGGATTCCTCATACGATCTAACAGGCCTACACCTTACAATGGATTTACCAGTGTTTGCAAGGACAAACACAAATCCACCATGTCAGCTGGGTACTACCACCCAGTAGCCTGATGAGCCTGGTCTGCAGGGACATGGAACATATCAACAATGAACCCATGGCCAATGTCACTGGCAATCTTAAAAACCTGGACCCACTAATGTTGGACTTATCAAAGGCAGAATATACAACCTGAACCTGATATACCACCTTGACGCAATCATGACAGGTGTAGATGACGGTTAGGAGGTGCACACAGGCTATGTAGATGATAGCAGGCTTTTGTACACCATCCCACATGTAGGAATGTGTGTAGATGTTAAGGGATCTACCGCTGTTCACAGAATATGTTTCCCCAGGACTGCTTGGCAAATGCCAACATTCCACAGGTGCTATCCCACGGACATACAGTCCTTCACGGGTCATAGATGTGTTAATGCCGTCCTCCACGCTGTAGAGGTGTGCAGTAATACTGGGGTTGCTATAACTCACTGGGTGTGGCTGTTGTAGACACATCCACCATCTATGTAGTTACTGTTGCATCTATCCCCCACATAGCTGTCTGTAATACTGTACAGTGTATTTTATCAGGTTGGTTAGTTGTTGTTTACACCATTCACAGTAGTAGAGTGCCTCACTCCCTCCTAAGGTTAGGGCTATGCCACTGGCATTGGCACACCCATGTTACTGAGGTGAGGATCACAGTAGAGTGTGGAAAGGGACATACACCCTGTTGTTAGCATTTTCAATGTCATTCAAATAGCAGAGTGCATATATACTAATGTGTGGTTGCACCTATCCTGTATTGGTGGGATTACATGGTCAACAGATGTGTTACCTGCATGGGGACATACCTCCATATGTACAGTCTTGTATCTGAAATGCATCCAAACCAAAGACTCTGTGTGTTGTATCCAGCCATGTCATGTGTACCACCCACTACACTTACTGGTGTCCACTGTAGAAGGCCTGCTGACACCACTACACCCATCAGCCATGTGGCACATGGACAACCACAACACAATCAGAATAAATAATGGTGAAAACAATACAACATTGTTAATTATAGCTATAATGCATCATGGCTGTGCAGCTACACCTTCCAGGATTTTAGCATTTCACTTTACTACTGCCAACATGCTACACAGCATTCCATTGCTACACTAATGTACAGTCACCCTGTGCATCGGCACCATGTTAGTCTGTCCCTACATTGATGTTACGGATGACAGGATGTGGCACAGGTATCATCATATGCACAAGGTGTGTTGTTAGTTTGCCAGAGGCCTAGGCTGAACCATACAATTGACGTGTGTGTGTGTGTGTGTGTGTGTGTGTGTGTGTGTGTGTGTGTGTGTGTGTGTGTGTGTGTGTCTGCATGCACTGTGGCTGCCCTATATGGGGATTTGTGATACAGCTGCAGACTGTACCTGGCAGGGTTTGCAGTTCACCAACTCTGGCCATGGACACGGGACCTGTGCCTGGCAGGGGTGCCACAGGCAGTAGTATCAGGTACAAAGCCAGCTAGGGCACTGTCCCCAGTGATTGATAAACATCCACTGGATCCAGGTCCCTCCTGGTACTGGACAGGGCCATGTGCATGTTGTCTGCTATGAAAGTCTGTGGACAGCACCCTCCCACAGTGCTGGGGCTGGTACTGCCACTACAGGAGGGGCTGTGACTGGTGTGACATCCACGGCAACCTCCATCTGCTGATGTTGCTGGAATGCATCCATGTAGCTGTCGCAACCATCCCACCCTGTCCTGACGCATGGACATGACATTTTTGATGAGATCCAATGTCTCACCCCACTGTCTATCCATGACCTCGGTGTAATTACGAATGGCACCTGCTAGGTCACAGACGCTGTCCTTTACAGAGGTGTGATGAGCCCTCTGCACCCCTACACCCTGTCTGGTGTACCGTTCCATCCATGCCTGTGCCTCCATGATAGCCTGGAACATGCGTGTGGTAGATATACATGTGGCACGTCTGCCAGGAGCATGATGACCAGCAGTGCTCCGACGAGCACCCCTGAACATCTGCCTATGTGGTACCATGCTGGACATCCAGCTATGGCTGCTGTGTCCTGACACACATGCCATAGATACCACACTGTCCTGGCCAATGCCAACCATAGACTGTCCCTCAGCTAAGGCCAACGGTGATAAGGTATGTAGAGGCAGTGTGACTGTGTGCATGGATGGGGTGTATACTTGTGGGATGTCAAATGGTGGCCCAGCGGCAGCCCCTGATGACCCTGTCTGTGCCTCAACACACCGATCCTCGTGGTAACTGTCTGTATCAGTGACATCAGATTCCCTGCGGGAGGGACCCAGCCCCACCTCATCACCTATGAGGGGAAAACAGGGAACAGACTGTAAGACCTGTACATCACCGCTAAACCACTAAACATTACATACACACACACACACACACACACACACACACACACGTGTGAGTGTGTGCGTGTGTGTGTGTGTGTGTGTGTGTGTGTGTGTGCAGACATGGCCACATGCACAGACATACACACATGCAACTGACATACATGACAACCCATACACTTCACCAGACAGCACCTACAGACAACTCCAGCACCCCCACAACACACACAATAGCAGATGATGGTGCCGTACATTATCACACACAGACCTGTAATTACACACATGTCAGCATGCAGGACATGTGGTGCTCAACAGCATGCAGTGCAACTGTAGTCAATCCCCCTTTAACAACATTATACATGGCTGTGATGCATGGCTTCTGATAGTAGGTGATGGCCCTCCCCCTGGAACACACTGCACCCATGTCCACAGCATTGCTATGCATCTGTTCAGCACCCTGGCATGTACTGTGCACCATACCTCAGAGGTGTACACACCATTGCAGGATGTGTATCTGTCTGTCAGTTATGTTTCCTCTGCTGCTCACAGCCTCTGTGTGTTTTTGGATTATATGTGGACGTGTTTTGTGAATGCCTGATGTGTATTCACAGATGTCATCATCAGTGGTGCATGTATGAGTGATAGAATGCCATTAGACTGACCACAGACACAGTGTACTATACCTATGGTGAGTGTACAGACCATTATTGACATGGCACTCTCTTCCATGACATACCATGGCACAACACTACTGCATATGGCAATACTATACATATCTGATATGTGACATATGGCCTAGGCAGTCAATTGCATTACAAGCCATATGGGTCAGTTGTGTAGATGCTGATTGGGATTTATACCGTTTGTGGGTGCATATGTGTGCACACACATATCATGATGGTATGTAGTAATAACTGCTATGTGTACTACTGTGGTCACAATACCTGGCAGGGGTATAGTAGCATAGGCCATCATCATGAGCCAGTAGCTGGTCATTCAGGCCTGAAACTGTTCCCCAAACCTGCATGTTTGCATGCTAAACACATACACAGCCCTTGGAGTTCATACAGCACCATCACTAGTGCCGTGGAGTCAGGGTTATGTCTGCCACACTTCATGACCTTGACTGTGTGCAGATACAGCCATCCTCAGTGGGTTTGTCTCTCCCCTCCAGTGCACTGTTGTGTTTCAGGATGACACACCCTCACCATCTCCTGCTACATTGCAAATGCTCAACATCTGTAGCCTACACATGTGTGTCATATTGCAGTATCCCAAGCTAGGAACACCATGTGTACTGGCATATTCCCTGCCAATGCAGGGCAAACATGCAGGTGTACAGTGGCACCAGCATTGTACAGGTGGGGATGTCATCCCTGGGTTGGGGTGAGGTGTGGATTGTGCAGCACATGTAATATAACTGCAACTTCCTGGACTTCCCCAACATGGTGCTGGTATATCAGATCACACTGCAGCACATGGCTTTGGCAATGCCCCACCATTATGCAGGTCATATCTGTGTTGAGCTCTGGCTGATGTTGCCTGTGGTACATGTAGGTTCATAGGTGAGTACTGGTCTATTGGTCCTGAGGTCTACATAAGCCTAGCCACAAGGGTTCCCAGACATGTACCACCCAATAATGTTATTCTCCTGTGCCCCTGTCAGGCTGTGGCACAGATGTACTACCCAGGGTGAATTCCCCATTTCCCATCCTGTTGTCAAGTGTTTTTATAAAGAGGGCCAATGAGTAGAATTGCATGACACGAATGGCTAGTCTGTTCCAGAGTGTGGGAATTCCTCAGGACAGGGCCTTATCCCTCCAGTATGTTCTGTGTAATGTGTTGATGAGGTTTAGGACCCAGGACCATGTGTTTGAAGAGGGGTTGGGATTTCCTTATGTGTAGCATGTTCAACTGCTCTGTGTATGACATAGCTGTGTATGTTAGGCAGATGTCAGCTGTGCCTGGGCAATGTGCACCGGAGTGTAGCCACAGCTGTCTGAGATGGTTTGTGTATTGCATGTGTTTGAGGCTGGTAACCCCATTAGTGAGGTGTGTGCTCTGTCAGTGAATATGTACAGCATGCATTATGGGTAGGTGTGTTAGATGTGTAAATGGCCTTCACCTTAGCTATGACATGCACAGTGTATTATCAAGCATGACCTTAAACCATACTCACCAGCATCCAGCCGCTGCATTGCTGGTTTCCCAGAGGTACATACATTGAGATGAGATAGAGTTGATGTCAGTGGCCACAGCTGTGGCATTCCTACAGGGTGGGAGCAATATTACAGTAAAACAACAGCTGAAGTCCACAGTACTGCAGATTATGCGCAACTGATTATCAGTACTACACAGCAACAGACTCCACATCTCACATATGCATGATCTACCTGTACAGATGCATACACAACAGTGGTCTACTGATATGCCCTGAAATCTTACCTGCATGCTCCATGTCTGGTGTGTGAGTAGCACCCACCTCTATGACTGTATATGTTTGTAGCTCTTGTGGGTGGGCAGGTGCCACCAGGCTCATGAGCAGCTCCTCAACTCTGGTGGGGGGGTGGATGTTATGCCCCCCCTGTTGCAAGGTGGTCAGCCTGCACGGCAGATCATGGTGATGTAGATGGAGGAGCAGGTCACTACAATGATGGCAGACCTGCTCATATGTACAGCTGTGCATGCCCACCTCATTCACCCTGTGGACCACATCATTCCACATGGTGGTGCACTCATACTGGTCATGGCTTGTCCTGGAGAACAGCAGCTGATAGTGCTGGATAAGGCTGGTGAGTATGATGTCATCCTCAGCGGCACTATATGCTGGATTCCTTGGGTGTGCCATTGTCCCTGAAAGATGTAAAGATGGAAATATGTCTGAGCAACTCATGGCACGGTTACCATAATACAATACACATATCAGTTTCCTGCCACCATATCAGCTCCAACTTAATGTTCACACAATGCAAGTGGTATTTCTCCAGTTTATCTACCATTGGGACATATATTGTATTGTACAACACTTTCTGCTATGTGTTTATAGACATGCTCCGTGTGGGGACACTAGAGTTCCTAGGCTGTTACAGAGTATTTCACCTGCATGCCATTGTCACTGCCACTATGTTTCCACATATGCATGTGGTATGCTTGCTATGTGACTGCTACACATCTGCCTTTCTGTGTTACTGGGGATATCTATGCATGCTATTGGACATGTTCTGGGATTGTGTGGACTATTACAACCCACATATGTTCCATGACAGTGACACAACAGTATGTGTAGGGGTTGTTTGCCAGCAGGAACACCAGTCACACCTAATGTAGACATGTTACCAGGCCACATCACATCTATGACCCACCATGGAATCTCATTATCTACTTTTCTGGCACTATCTTCATGTGGAACCACCTCAGGGGATGGTGCCCCCCCCCCAAGGAGCACACACAGACATATGTCTGTCACCCACAGTTAGGTCCAGGGTCTGCTGCATAGGGAGCTCCACAGAGACATGGGGTATGTGCTACATCACCTGGAGGCATGCGGTACACATACACAAGGTTAGACATGCATATTCCTCCTGCTCAGCCCACCACCCAGGCACCTTTTTGACCATGTAGATGCTGTTGTGACTGTCCATTGGTGGGCACCATGTTCCCTTTGTTCCCATATGGAGGCTCAATGGCCTCTCATTCCAAACGAAACTACCCATCCACAGTGTTTACCCACCACATGTGTCATATACCAGCCCCTAATGCTGTCTTGTTTGTCACCCAACCAAACCTACATACCAATATGTGCCTACTACCCTTCACAAACATATATGCCCCACCTTCTCAAACAATTGTGATGTGTTCCCAACATGGGTTGCACACCACACTCCACACTCCATTTTGCAGCCATGTACTGGTGTGTAGATATGTTGTGTATTGATGTTCTCTGACACATGTCATGACAGGGTGGCATGTATTGACATATATACCTAGTACGTGTCAGTATTATGCATATGTATGTGTGTGTTTGTATATATGTTTATATATATATATATATATATATATATATATATATATATATGTGTGTGTGTAGACATACACACACACATATATATTGTGCTACTGTTAGTCAAAGGAGGAGAAAAGGCAGAAGGAATGGCCAAAGGCAGGAAGAGAGGAGAAAGGCTAGGAATGTGGTAGTGAGAGTTGGAACTTTGAATGTTGGCAGTATGACTGGTATAGAGAGAGAGCTAGCCAATATGATGGACAGAAGGAAGGTTGGTATATTGTGTGTGCAAGAGACCAGATGGAAGGGGAGTAAGGCTAGGTGTATCGGAGGTGGGTTCAAATTATTTTATCATGGTGTGGATGGAAGGAGAAATGGCGTAGGAGTTTTGCTGAAGGAACAGTATGCTAAGAGTGTTTTTGAGGTGAAAAGAGTGATGGATAGAGTGATGTTTATGAAGCTGGAAATTGATGGTGTAATGATGAATGTTGTTAGTGCATATGCTCCACAAGTTGGGTGTGCGATGGATGAGAAAGAAACATTTTGGAGTGAGTTGGATGAAGTGGTGAAGACTGTATCCAAGGGTGAGAGAGTGATGATTGGAGCAGATTTCAATGGGCATGTTGGTGAAGGGAACAGAGGAGATGAGGAAGTGATGGGTAGGTATGGTGTTAAACAAAGGAATGCAGAAGGTCAGATGGTAGTGAATTTTGTGAAAAAGATGGACATGGCTGTGGTGAATATGTATTTTAACAAGAGGGAAGAGCATAGGGTGATGTACAAGAGTAGAGGAAGATGCACACAGGTGGATTATATCTTATGAAGGAGGGCCAGTTTGAAGGAGATTGGAGACTGTAAAGTGGTAACCAGGGAAAGTGTAGTTAGGCAGCATAGGAATGTGGTTTGTAGGATGACGGTGGTGATCAAGAAGAAGAGGAGGAGGAGTGTGAGGGCAGCACCAAGGATCAAATGGTGGAAATTGAAAAAGGGTAATTGTGAGGTGGAGTTCAGGGATGAGTTAAGACAGGCACTGGGTGGCAGTGAAGAGTTACCACATAGCGGGGTAACTACAGCAGAGCTAGTAAGGGAGACGGCTAGAAAGATGCTTGGTATGACATCTGGATAGAGAAAGGATGACAAGGAGACACGGTGGTGGAATGAGGAAGTACAGGAGACTATACAGAGAAAGAGGTTGGCAAAGAAGAAGTAGGATTATCAGAGAGATGAAGAAAGTAGAAGGAGTATAAGGAGATCAGGTGCATGGCAAAGAGAGAGGTGGCGAAGGCTAAGGATAAAGCATATGAAGAGTTGTATGAAAGGTTGGACACTAAGGAGGGAGAAAAGGACCTGTACTGATTGGCTAGACAGAAGGACCGAGCTAGGAAAGATGTGCAGCAGGTAAAGGTGATAAAGGATAACGAGGGAAACATACTCACGAGCGAGGAGAGTGTGTTGAGGAGATGGAAAGAGTACTTTGAGGAGTTAAATAATTAAGAGAATGAGAGGGAGAGAAGGTTGGATGATGTGGGGATAGTGCATCATGAAGTGCAATGGATTAGCAAGGAGGAAGTAAGGATAGCTATGAAGAGGATGAAGAATGGAAAGGCTGTTGGTCTAGATGACATACCTGTGGAACATGGAGGTGTTTAGGTGAAATGGCATTGGAGATTTTAAGCAGATTGTTTAATGAAATCTTGGAAAGTGAGAGAATGCCTGAGGAATAGAGAAAAGGTGTTTTGGTACTGATTTTTAAGAATAAGGGTGATGTGCAGAGCTGTAGTAACTACAGAGGGATTAAATTGATCAGTCACAGCATGATGTTATGGGAAAGAGTAGTGGAAGCTAGGTTAAGAAGGGAAGTGATGATTAGTGATCAGCAGTATGGTTTCATGCTGGGAAAGAGCACTACAGATGTAATGTTTGCTCTGAGAGTGTTAATGAAGAAGTACAGAGAAGGGCAGAAGGAGTTGCATCGTGTCTTTGTGAATTTAGAGAAAGCATAAGACAGGGTGCCTAGAGAGGAGTTGTGGCATTGTATGAGGAAGTCGGGAGTATCACAGAAGTATGTAAGAGTGGTACAGGATATGTACGAAGGTAGTGTGATAGTGGTGAGGTCTGTGGTGGGAGTGACGGATGCTTTTAAGGTGGAGGTGGGATTACATTAAGGATCATTTCTGAGCCCTTTCTTATTTGCAATGGTGATGGACAGGTTGACTGACGAGATCAGACAGGAGTCCCCATGGACTATGATGTTTGCAGATAACATTGTGATCTGTAGTGAGAGTAGGGAACAGGTGGAAGAGAGCCTGGAGATATGGAGATATGCTCTAGAGAGAAGAGGAATGAAGGTCAGCAGAACTAAGACAGAATATATGTGTGAATGAGAGGGAGGATAGAGGAATGGTGAGGATGCAAGGAGTAGAGGTGGTGAAGTTGGATGAGTTTTAATACTTGGGATCAATAGTGCAGAGTAATGGTGAGTGTGGAAGAGAAGTGAAGAAGAGAGTACAGGCAGGATGGAGTGGGTGGAGAAGAGTGTCAGGAGTGATTTGTGACAGACGAGTACCAGTAAGAGTGAAAGGGAAGGTCTACAACAGGGTAGTGAGACCAGCTATGTTATATGGGTTGGAGACAGTGGCATTGACAAAAAGGCAGGAGTTTGAGCTGGATGTGGCAGAGTTAAAGATGTTAAGATTTGCACTGGGTGTGACAAGGGTGGACAGGATTAGGAATAAGTATATTAGAGGGTCAGCCCAGGTTGGAAGGTTTGCAGACAAAGCCAGAGAGGCAAGATTACATTGGTTTGGACATGTGCTGAGGAGGGATACTAAGTACATTGGGAAAAAGATGCTAAGGATGAAGCTACCAGGTAACAGGAAAAGAGGAAGGCCTAAAATAAGGTTTATGGATGTGGTGAGAGAGGACATGCAGGTGGTAGGTGTGACAGAGCAAGCTGCAGAGGACAGGAAGAAATGGAAACAGATGATCCAGTGTGGCAACCCTTAACGGGAACAGCCGAAAGATGTACTATAAATTGCTGACTTCTTTGGGCGTTGTCCCTTCACCTTTCCAGTATGGAGGACATCCTTCATGTGTGTGGGCATCAGTGTTACAAACAGCAGGTAGCAATACCTCTTACAGCAGAACCTGCAGACACAGGTCAAATACACATTTGGCTAAGGTTCCAGACCTACAGACAGCGTGAGTAGTGTTGTTGTGTGCACTGTATCTTGCTGGTCTTATAGGGTTTCTGTGTACATGGTACTTTTGCATGGAATGTTGTCTGTCTGCATAGCTCTCAATTGTGGGCCTGTCCACATAATAGCCAGATGATTGGCTGTTAGGTTTTGTCTGTGCACCACACAGATATTGCCCCACATTTATCAGTGGCATTCTGTCTGTTGAGTGCTATCAGTACATGTCTACATCCATTTGTATTTCAAAATCGTATTCCTGCATAAGGGTATGCTGCAACAAATCCTGTAACACCAGCAATTTCCAGGGTGTGTAACAGCAATAATGCAAATATGGCCCTGTGTTCCTGCCTCTGTCCACTTCATATACGCCAGTCTTTGTTCTGATGTGATACAGAAAGTGGCTGTTAGGTAATGACCTATCATTATTAACTACAAGCATTACTGCTATCATCCCAGTCATGTCATGGACTCCCACACCAACTGTTGGGCAAAGTCCATATATATGGGGGCAACAGCTGGACAACACATATGTGCCCTTGTACATTCCAGAGGTCGGTGTGTGATACGCAGTGTTCCTTGCCCTTGTGCAGCCTTTTATGGGGGGGGGTGTTCAATGCCATTAACCTAGGCTGTGACACCTTTTCAGGGATATAAGTGTTAAGACACATTGAGATGTAAGGGTGTACACTTTCATACATTCCTCCATGGGAACAGTGGTGGGCTACAGCTTACAGTGTTACACAAAGTTCAGTCATTCAGTGTGATAGTGAGATGTGAAGTTAACCAATGTTATGTACGAGATACTGTGACATTTCCCCCTAGGGCTTGACTACAAGTTGTAATTGGAGACTGCTGAACTACATCTGTAATTGTTGATTGTTACTTATCTTGAAGATAAATCCTGTGTCTACTGATGTACTAATTGAAGGCCTTGGCCTGGACAGCAGAGTATGGTATATATCCACATTGCTTGCATCTACTGTTTTGTGTGGGCCTTGTATTCATCACTGATTACATATTTCAAAATTGATGTGATGTAAGTATTACATACATTATTGTATACTACACAAATAAAGGTTTTCTGTGTATGCATACCTGTGTGTCATGGCATGTCCTTTGAATTGTGGGTGGGTATATGTTTAATGTAAGTATTCTCATTTCTGGGAATGGTTGCCACACTACACATTTCACAGGTGCCAATTACGGGCTTGTGGCGGAAGGATATACTTTGCATCCAGTACTTCCACACTCCACACTACTTCTACATATGTATGGCTACTAATACCTTTTGTCTGTGTGTGTATGTGTGTATGTACCAATATATATCTCATATAGTTATATCTATATATATGTATATATATACATATCATCATCATCTTCTTTCAGCTTTTCCCATTAGGGGTCGCCACAGCAGATCACCTGTTTCCATTTCTTCCTGTCATCTGCATCTTGCTCTGTCACACCAACCACCTGCATGTCTTCTCTCACTACATCCAGAAACCATATCTTACGCCTTCCTCTTTTCCTGTTACCTGGTAGCTTCATTCTTAGCATCTTTTTCCCAATATACTCCGCATCCCTTCTCAGCACATGTCCAAACCAACGTAATCTTGCCTCTCTGGCTTTGTCTGCAAACCTTACAACCTGGGCTGACCCTCTAATATACTTATTCCTAATCCTGTCCACCCTCGTCACACCCAGTGCAAATCTTAACATCTTTAACTCTGCCACATCCAGCTCAAACCCCTGCATTTTTGTCAATGCCACTGTCTCCAACCCATATAACATAGCTGGTCTCACTACCCTCTTGTAGACCTACCCTTTCACTCTTACAGGTACTCGTCTGTCACAAATAACTCCTGACACTCTTCTCCACCCACTCCATCCTGCCTGTCCTCTCTTCTTCATCTCTCTTCCACACTCACCGTTACTCTGAACTATTGACCCCAAGTATTTAAACTCATCCACCTTCACCTCCTCTACTCCTTGCATCCTCACCATTCCTCTATCCTCCCTCTCATTCACACACATATATTCTGTCTTAGTCCTGCTGACCTTCATTCCTCTTCTCTCTAGAGCATATCTCCATCTCTCCAGGGTCTCCTCCACCTGTTCCCTACTCTCACTACAGATCACAATGTCATCTGCAAACATCATAGTCCATGGGGACTCCTGTCTGATCTCATTTGTCAACCTGTCCATCACCATTGCAACTAAGAAAGGGCTCAGAGCTGATCCTTGATGTAACCCCACCACCACCTTAAACGCATCCGTCACTCCCACCGCAGACATCACCACTGTCACACTACCCTCATACATATCCTGTATCACTCTTACATACTTTTCTGACACTCCTGACTTCCTCATGCAATACCACAACTCCTCTCTAGGTACCCTGTCATATGATTTCTCCAAGTCTACAAAAACACAATGCAACTCCTTCTGACATTCTCTGTACTTCTCCATCAACACTCTCAGAGCAAACATCGCATTTGTAGTGCTCTTTCCCGGCATAAAACCATACTGCTGTTCATTAATCATCACATCCCTTCTTAACCTAGCTTCCACTGCTCTTTCCCATAACTTCATGCTGTGACTGATCAATTTAATCCCTCTGTAGTTACTACAGCTCTGCATATCACCCTTATTCTTAAAAATTGGTACCAAAACACTTTTTCTCCATTCCTCAGGCATCCTCTCACTTTTAAAGATTTCATTAAACAATCTGGTTAAAAACTCCACTGCGATTTCACCTAAACAACTCCATGCTTCCACAGGTATGTCATCTGGGCCAACGGCCTTTCCATTCTTCATTCTCTTCATAGCTATCCTTACTTTCTCCTTGCTAATCCATTGTACTTCATGATTCACTATCCCTACATCATCCAACCTTCTCTCTCTGTCATTCTCTTCATTCATCAACCCCTGAAACTACTCTTTCCATCTCCTCAACACACTCTCTTCGCTTGTGAGTATGTTTCTCTCATTATCCTTTATCACCTTTACCTGCTGCATATCTTTCCTAGCTCGGTCCCTCTGTCTAGCCAATCGGTACTGGCCCTTTTCTCCCTCCTTAGTTTCCAACCTTTCATACAACTCTTCATATGCCTCATCCTTAGCCTTCACCACCTCTCTCTTTGCCATGCACCTTATCTCCTTATACTCCTGTCTACTTTCTTCATCTCTCTGACAATCCCACTTCTTATTTGCCAGCCTTTTTCTCTGTATACTCTCCTGTACTTCCTCATTCCACCACCATGTCTCCTTGTCGCCCTTCCTCTGTCCCGATGTGATACCAAGCACCTTTCTCGCCGTCTCCCTTACTAGCTCTGCTGTAGTTACCTAGCTATTTGGTAACTCTTCACTGCCACCCAGTGCCTGTCTTAACTCATCCCTGAACTCCACCTCACGATTAACCTTTTTCAATTTCCACCATTTGATCCTTGGTGCTGCCCTCACACTCCTTCTCCTCTTCTTGATCACCAACGTCATCCTACAAACCACCATCCTATGCTGCCTAACTACACTTTCTCCGGCCACCACTTTACAGTCTCCAAACTCCTACAAACTTGCCCTCCTTCATAAGACATAATCCACCTGTGTGCATCTTCCCCCACTCTTGTATGTCACCCTATGCTCCTCCCTCTTGTTAAAATACGTATTCACCACAGCCATATCCATCCTTTTCGCAAAATCCACTACCATCTGACCTTCTGCATTCCTTTGTTTAACACCATACCTACCCATCACTTCCTCATCCCCACTGTTCCCTTCACCAACATGCCCATTTAAATCTGCTCCAATCACCACTCTCTCACCCTTGGGTACAGTCATCACACCTTCATCCAATTCACTCCAAAATTTTTCTTTCTCATCCATTGCACACCCAACTTGTGGAGCATATGCACTAACAACATTAATCATTACACCATCAATTTCCAGCTTCATAAACATCGCTCTATCAGACACATCTTTTCACCTCCAAAACACTCTTTGCATACTGTTCCTTCAGAATAACTCCTACTCCATTTCTCCTCCCATCCACACCATGATAAAACAATTTGAACCCACCTCCGATACACCTAGCCTTACTCCCCTTCCATCTAGTCTCTTGCAAACACAATATACCAACCTTCCTTCTGTCCATCATATCAGGTAGCTCTCTCCCTATACCAGTCATACTGCCAGTATTCAAAGTTCTGACCCTCACTACCACAGTCATAGCCTTTCTCCTCTCTTCCTGCCTTTGGCCATGCCTTCTGCCTCTTGTCCTCCTTCGGCCAGCAGTAGCCCAATTTCCGCCAGCACCCTGTTGGCTAACAGTACTGGTGGCGGTCGTTGTTAACCCAGGCCTCGACCGATCTGGTATGGAAATATTAACTGGTGACTGCATGAAAAGATTTGGTGAAGTTTTACGCCGGATGCCCTTCCTGACACAACCCTCCCCATTTATCCGGGCTTAGGACCGGCACAAAGAAATGCACTGGCTTGTGTACATATTAACATATCTATCTATATACAATTGATGTTATATGATTATTTGTGAGTCATATCTCTCTCTCTCTCTCTCTCTTTATATATATATATATATATATATATATATATATATATATATATATATATATATATGGGATCACTACTAAATCTCGAATTATGGAATCTCGAGACTCTGAATACCTAAGACCAGAATCTCAAGATTCCGTAATCTCGAAAGTAAAAAAAAAAATAAATGTACAAAAAAAAAAATTAGACAGGTGTATGCAGGGGGGCAAGCTGTGCCTCCCACACCCCCTGCACTTAAATATACCAACTCCAAGATCGCACTACAACAGAGTGAATGGTAAAATTTCAGTTCAGATCTGCACGTCACTATTTTGCCATTCACTCCACTGTGGTGCGATCTCAAAGTTGGTATATTTAAGTTGCAGGGGGTGTGGGGGTGCAGGGCGGCTTGTCCCCCTGCATATACTTTCAACATTTTTTTTTCTGTTTTCGATATTATGGAATCTCGAGATTCTGGTCTTCGGGATTCAGAGTCCCGAGATTCCATAATTCGAGATTTAGTAGTGATCCCATATATACATATAGTTGTCTATCTGTCTACAACATTTCCTAGAATTTATAAGCTCAAATGCCCTGGATCAACTGGTCAACACCCACACCAGAGGTGACAACATATTGGACCTGGTCATCGCCAACATGGGCGACCAGTGTTCCACAACGGAGGTCAACCCCTCGCTACTTAGATCTGACCATAAACTAATCACAATGGATATCCACATTCCGCCACCACCCCCAATCAAAGAAACCACCGTGAAAAACTTTTCCAAAGCAAACTTCACATTACTTAAGACCAAGGTGGGAAGTTTTAAAGCCCTCATGCTAAAGGATAACACTGTCCAAGCTGCAAAATCCTTTACTAATGCACTCTACGGGCACCTACAAGAATGCATGGATCATGCTATCACAAACAAAACCAAGACTCACTCCTCCAAGAAAAGGAAACCAGTCTGGTGGACCCCTGCCATGAACAAGCTATACAATAGAAGATGGAAACTAGTACAGAAAAGAGTAAAATCCCAAGAAGGTAAGACATCCCTGATCAGTATCAACAAGAAACTACATTCCCTCATAAAATTATCCAAGGCTAGCTTCAAAAGAAAAATTGCCATGGACTCCAAAGATAACCACAAGGCATTATTTAGCTATGTCAAGAGTCTAAGTGGCAATTCTCAGATCTGCTCAGAGTTAATGCAGAATGTCACAAAATACACTAAACTGACCAATATAGCCAACATCCTGGCAGACATGTTCAGTGCAAACTTCACCCCCCCTCTCACCCCCAAAAGGGCCCATAACTATACCAGAAGAATGTAGTGCCCCTGAAATCACAGACACTCAGGTTAAAACAGACCTCTCCAAAGCCAAAAACACAGCATCAATGGGACCGGACAGTGTCCCAGGCTGCACCCTACACAAGCTCAAAGATGAACTAACCCCTCACCTATACACACTGTTTAAACTCAGCCTCTCCACAGACTACATGCCCACAGAGCGATGCACAGCAATGGTTATTCTACTCCACAAAGGTGGAGCCACAATGGACCCCGGGACCTATCGCCCTGTAAGCCTGACTAGCTTGGTCTGCAAAGCTATGAAGTGCATCATCATGCATCTCATTAACAGAGACACTGAAAACCTCCAAACACTGGACCCTACCCAGTTCGGCTTTGTTAAGGGCAGATCATGCCTCCTAAACCTGGTGGACTTCTTTGCGACAGTTACCAAGGCTATAGACGAGGGAAAGGTGGTCAACACAGCCTACCTAGACCTCACAAAGGCCTTTCAACACCATTCCCCACTCAGGTATTATAGACAAGCTCACCAGCCTAAACATAAACCCCTACGTCATGAGATGAGTTGCCAACTGGCTTATGGACAGAACCCACATGGTAAAAGTTGC
The DNA here is from genome assembly GCF_019279795.1 of Protopterus annectens. NCBI lineage: Eukaryota > Metazoa > Chordata > Ceratodontiformes > Protopteridae > Protopterus > Protopterus annectens. The sequence goes on along the minus strand of NC_056745.1, from coordinate 1,435,125,763 downwards.
GAGAGCTAGGTCTGACTCTAAACCGGTTACAAGTGGCGCTCCCCAGGTCTCAGTCCTAGGACCCCCCCTGTTCGGCATATACTTCTTAGAGGTACAGGCAAGCACAGGAGGACTATGGCTGACCAAGTTCGCAGACGACTGCAAACTAGGGCTATACTTGACTCTCCGGCTGACTCAGACATCCTCCAAAAGGGTCTCACTGAGACAGATACCTGATGTCAAAACCATGGCCTCAGTCTAAATGCCAAAAGGTGCATAGTCATCCCCTTTGGAAAAAACAAAGTACCCACAAACTACCACATAGGTGGTAGCTCCCTAAATATGGAAGACGTAATAAGGGATCTGGGGACCCAAGTAGATAGTAACCTCTCCTTTGATAATCACATTGCCAAAGTGGTTAGAAAATCCTTCTATGTGGCCCACCTAATCACAAAAGGATTTGCCTCCAGATCAAAAGAGGTCATTGGGCCCCTCTATGCATCACTCATCAGACCCATCATAGAATACAATGCCCCATTTGGGATGTACCTTACAAGACACCTGCAACAACTGGAAAGACCACAGAAGTACCTCACCAAGAAGATCACTGGCCTCAAGCAGATGCCCTATGCAGCTCAACTGAAGAAACTCCAGCTGTACTCGGTTGCATACAGCCTACTCAGAGGTGATCTCTACCTGACATACAAGGCCATGTCCAGCCCAGAATTGATGGACATGCTCCACTTAAAGAAAACCATATCCCCTCGAGCCACACGCTTCAGGGATCTAAACCTTACCACAACAAGAAATAGGACATGCCGGAGGGATAGATTCATGTCCCAGAGACTTCCCATGCTCTGGAACAAGATTCCAATCTACATTAGGCAGAGCTCCTTGCTAACCCTCTTCAGGAGAAACCTTGATGAGTGGATGGGAAACAAAAAGTTTACCCCAGGGATCATTTCAATGGCTCTGCTGGACAGAGGCACAGGGAACTAATCTAAGGGGGCAGCGAAAGCCAACACATTCCGGCTAGGCTTATAAATGCCTTCGGGCAGATAGCCTAGTACCTACCTACCTATGAACCTATATACCTGTCCATATGTCCATGCTTGTTCTGCTCATATTTTGGCCTGTACCTCATTCTCTTGGCAATTGACATGGATGATCGCAGCACTGAAGTTAGTAACTAGTGCCGACACTTTTGTGTTTCAGACTTCATCTCCTTCTACATATGTGCTCTAATACATATAACTGTGTAACTAGCAACATTTTAAGTGTATTAGAGCAGTAGTTGACATATATCCCTATTTGTTCCCACATTGTGGCACACTTTGTCCAGACTTCTTGCATTAACAGGTTGAGTGGTATGATATTACTACATTTCCTGTACTGTTGACTGATTGTGCTGGATGATATGTTTGTGAAAACATCAGGGTTATGTATATCTGCCATGGTTTAGTGGTAAATCCCTTTGTGTATGGAGTGCAGGGTCCTGTGTTTGAGCCTTGCAGAGCCAGTTTATTTTGTTGCTGGGCAGAACATGGCCCATTGGATACAGAGTGATTAAGGTACTTTAAAGCAGTTGTAAACGGGTTTGCGCTGGTTTGTGCAGAGCTAAGCACTGCTAACTTCCGGTTACAGTTTCTTATTCTCTGTTAGCTTCTAAATTGCTTAACCTGTGTAGGCATAGCTTAGCCCTGTGCAAACAGGCTGAAACCCGCTTACTGCTGCTTAAAAGTGCCTACTCCTGCTTACCCCCACACTAATTTCTTTAAAAGAAAGCAAAAAGGGGTGATAGTAAAGTGGTATAAAAGGGGCACAAAGAGGGAAAGACAGCAGGCAAGATAGCTAGGGATGTGCAGGAAGGGTGTAGGGAAGGTCCATAGCCCATTTCTTCTACAGCAACAGCTGTGCATATGCAGTGAATTTGGAAGTACATTTGAACACTCCAATCCCTGGGAGAGGGGTGAGGACAACAATAATATGTTGTGATGCCAATTAGACCAGATTGCATGTGTCCAGTCGACATGTCTGCAAAATGGACAGCTATGTATGGGGCGTGATTTTTTTTTTTTTGGTAACAGATTGCCTTTTTTTTTTAAGGTGAGAGTGGGATGTTGGGGAAGGAGAGTAGGTATGCTCAGGGAGGATAAGTTGGGTAAGATGACAGACAAGACAGACAGACAAGACAGCATACAGGGGTGGTATATGGTGCATATGGGAGGGAAACACCTTGGATGGAGAGGGGTGTTTGGAAGTCGCAAGCCCATGAGCCCCTAAATGGAAACAGTGGGACTGATGTCCCCACCCATGGGCAGTTACCACTGCACCTTCACGGCCCCAAAGGTGGCTGTGCTGGGGGCTGTGTAGGAGGTGCAGGCTCACCCTCTAATTGTGCCATTCGGCCCTCAAGCTGGCATAGCCGGTCTCAAAACTCCATATCGAGCTCTCTACACACCACAGCCTGGACCTGATGATGGGTGACATGTTCCTCTCTGCACCCATTCCCTGGGGGGGTGAGCCCCATCCCCTGTGGTGGCTCCACCCGAAGGTGGCACAGGGCCAATGTAGGAGGAGGTCCCAGTATGGGCCCCAGACATGCTGGTGCCCGGTGCCATGGCCAGCTGAGGTGGGACAGGTGGGTCCGCTGGGACTGGCCTTCCCATACGAGCTATGTTGTAGCAGGTTTATGACAGATATGGGTTAGTAATAGTCAACTGCATTTGGGATTAGTTATAACAGCATGCATAGGTATTCACATTAACCCAAAACACCAGATTTAAAACAGTTGTAGAGCAAGCAGAACACATGCATATAAGGAACAACAGTGGCCATTACAATAGCATGCAGGTTTCATTGATGGCAACAGGCCACCAATATGGGTGTATTTTAACACGGCACATGCATAGAAACAAATGTGAATATTTATAAACCATTAGGACATGTGTCCAAACATGCGTTTGGAGTGTACACATGCCGATTGAGGTGTGTCATTGGGTTATTTTTGCACATATGGTAGGGGTGAGAGAGAGAGCTCAATTAACAACTAATATATCCTTGTAGTTTTCACAACATTCTTACTCACTGCAGTGATCTGTCCCTTACATGTATTATTTACATTGTACACTGTTATGTTTATAGATTATTATATACGTAAACTGTGTCTTACATACAGGCTTGACAAGATGCAGGTGTTACTGCAACATATGTTGAGAATTGCTGTCATGGGTGAGGTGCTAGAATGACAGATTTGTTTTCATATACATTCTCTGAGTATGTACACATCTGACTATCAGTTATATGTCATTAACAGCTGCCTATATTTCTTGGATCATCGCACTAATTTTTCAGGGAAACAGAGTACCAGGCTGCTAATGTGGGCCATTTTTCTGGACATGCTGGACAGATTGGAACAGTTGTGGGGTATGAATATGCATACAACTTTCTATTTGAACTTTCTAGCAAATTCTGTACAGTTGTTGGGTGTAATTATGCATACAGCTTTCTATCTGAACATTGTAACAGAATCTGTACAATTGTGGAGTATGATTATGCATACGACTTACTAGCACTCTCAGGATTCAAACCCCTGCTGTGTGTGACAAAAAAAAAATTACAGTTCAACATCACAGTACACTGTGCAATCAGGGTATTCATGTGAAGCTTTCTACTGTTTTCTATGTAAGTCTCCCTCACTTGTTCAATATGACTGACCTCTTGGCACTTCCAACATTGTTATACAAACCTTCATACATATTTTATCTGCATACCACAGTGTGGGTAACACTGCTTAATACAACAGTACTATTTATAGTATGCAACAGTTCAACAACATATGAAAGAAGAGTAAACAGATACACTCCGGGGGTTATACCTTTATTCACAGAATATTGCACATTTATTTCTACTGGTACGACACTTTCTAATGCTCTTATATTTATTTGTTATGACAGTACATGCTGAATAATTACTAACCTGCCTTGCGATGCAGCCTTTGCAACCTAGCATCATGGGCTTGCTGGTTCTCAGCCCGCTTATCTGCAACTGTCAGAGAAATACAGTAATATTTAGCCATATCTAACCATAGTATACACAAGATAGGCAATTATTAACTACTTAGTAGAATGGGTAATTACTCAGTACTAGGGCATTAGGCATCTGTCGAGACTCCTGGATCCAGTGTTCCAGTACATCGCTCCTCCACCGCTTCAGGTGAGCATGGTGGTGCCTGACCTGCTCACCAGTCTGGGGGATATTTATGGCACTGGTGAGGTCATGGGCGTGACTATCCCAGGCCTCTGTTTTATACTGAGAGCTCTGGTACTGGCCCTGCAGTAGTCTCTGCTCATTTTGTTTTACCAGGAGCCATACCATAATTTTTGACTCCCGGATGCCCCAGCACTGCAATTTAAATTGAGTGCCTTCACCCACACCAGCCGTTCTGCCTGCAGTAGGGAGCTCCAACCAGTTATGGGATGTATTCCCACCTGTGGAGTTTAAATGCAGCCAAATTCTCGCACTTTCCATGATTGGCCAGTTTTGAAAAGTCTTAGCTATGGGCACACCTGCTTACCTAAGGTTGGCAGTGCTTAAGGAGGTATACCAAAATGCAGATTGAATCGACTGCCCTATACATTGCTTACACTTAACAAGCTAAGCTGTGCAGCAGTTAGCATTGCTTAACAGTTACTTAGCATTATATTTGTTTTTTGGCAGTGATTTATTATTCATTACAGGTTATATATGTGTCTGGTTGCCATGATTCATGTGTGCATATGCTGTATGGGGTCCTGGGGACTTCTACAATTTATTACAATAACAGCTCACATCTGTGCTTACTGCAGTACTTCAGTTCACATATTTATGTGATGTAGCTGGGTATACAACATAAGGCTGTATAGAAAGTCCTTTCACATGTTCAGCTGGTTTTCCTATGGAGAGGTTTGTTTCTTAAAACCTCATTCTTCTGTAGTGTTGTGTTGGCTTAGTAGTTAAGTAATGTGACTGTAGTGTACAGGGTCCTGAGTTCGAGACTTGCAGAAGCTGTTTATTTGGTTTCTGGACAGAACACAGGCCATTGGGTACAGAGTGATCAAGGAACTTTAAGGCAGTTTTAAGTGGGTGTGTGTGGGTTTGTGCAGAGCTAAACAATGCTAACCTCCGGTTACAGTTTCTTACACTCAGTTAGCTTCTACTTTGCTTAATTTGTGTAAGCAATGCTTACCCCCGTGCAAATGCACTTAAACACACTTACTAGTGCTTATATATGCTTACTATTGCTTATTTCTGCTTAAACCTGCTTACTAGTGCCTTATTCATTATGACACTGACGCTTCACATGTGCATTTAAAACAATACTCCAGTTCACATTTAAATGCTTAGTAGGTTATACAGCAAAAAAATGTTCATATACAGATTTCACATGGAAAATGGAATGTGCTGCAGTGGGACTCAAACCAGGAATGCCTGCTCATTAGGCAGATGATCTGCCCATTACACTATTGCAGTGCTGCTTCCTTTGCATATATCTTCTTTGTTATCCTCTTCAGTCTTTTAAGCTGCTTTAACTGTAGCTAAGTGATGGGCACACCTGCGCACCTACAGTTAGCTTTAATCAGTGTTTTAAAAAATAAAATAAAAGGGTTTCTTTACTTTTTCAGTACTGTTGTACACATGGGGAACTGTTGTTGGGGATATGCGGACACCTATGAGCGATCTCGCTCATCTCAACACTTTCTACTTTTCTACATTGCAGGGGTGTGTTTAGTCTGAGAGCTCTGCTCTCAGACATGCCCCCTGCACTTGTACATGCTCCATGTAAGCCTGGGAGCTCGGGCAGCATGCCTTCATTAATATGCATGGCTTGCTGCGGTCCTGCTCCTAAATGGGCACTTCCATGCAGGTCTAAACTAGTCTTGCATGGAAGATTAGTGAATCAGGGTCATATCTTTTACAAACGTAGATATTCAATGGTCATCAAGTACTTATCTTCCTCATAACTGCTATATAGGTATTTTTCTTAAAGCAAATTAAAAATCATGCAATATTTACTGTCTTTGGTTTCATCTTTCTTTATTCTTCTATGCAATGTCATCAATAAACAAAATATACAAATATTGCATTGACTTTATTAACTCAGACATGCCCCCAGTTACTTTTGGGCATGCATAACCTTCTTTGAGAATCTAGCTTTCATTGTAAGAAAGCAAGATCATTAACAACATCTTGTATTGCTCATTCTGCTGCATTGACCATCAAGCCTAAGCCAATATGGCTGCTCCATAGACCCATTTGTTTCCCCTGGGTATGATCACCTTTCATATCTCTGCAGCAAGGGACACGCTAGCTAGGAGTGGAAGCTATTTTTCATGTGCTTAAGAAGAATTTTTTTCCCAAGCTCAAACCTCAAGATAAAATATAAACCTGATGAAGGGAATGGTATACAGTGGACTCTGCAATTTATGGTCATGTCTCTGCATATGATGAAAGCAAAAGCTCCCCCCATGTAAATTGCCCCTCAGTGCATACCCAGTCTCTACGGATATTTCAACTATGGAGAGTGTGCAAAGACACAGATTCCCCTTAAGAAGGGACAAATTGGTTAAACCATGCTGCTCTTCTCTGCTCCAACACCAGCACTATAAAGTGCCCCCATCATAAATCGAGCACAGGTTGCCTTGTCATAATCAGGGTTTTATCCCAAGTAACCACTGGAGCTGCCTATGAAGATACAAACTTTAAAGAAGTTTCTTAACATGTACCCATACATAAATTTCCCATATTTTTTCTTTCCCTCATCATGCAATTTATTGATCTCCTGAGTAACCAGACAAAAGATTAAAAAAACACTGAGTGATATATGGTCATACCATACATATTAAGTGCTAATGCAGAGGTAGTATTTACCTAGCAGTGGTAATCAAGTTTAAGAACCGTAATGTGTTAACCAGAAGCTGACCACATAAACAGGAAAATGGATCATTGTTCCTCCATCTCAGGTTGTCTCAGTGTTTTAAGAAGTGAAGCACTTAATTAATTATTGTAACAGTATAAATCCTTCTGGATATTATCAACTGGGAATGTCATTGTTTTAAATAATATGAGAAATGATGGAGTGCAGATAAAAAGCCATCTTTGTTCAGAGGCATTGAGATCTAATTCCTGCAACATATGTCCTAAAATGCAAAACATTCCATTTGTTATCACTGGAATAACCTTTCTGAGTGTGGAAGAAGCAGTTTTGTGAATGTTGTCTGTTATTTCATGAACACAGGGGCAGTTAAAGAGCATATGGAGATAGCTGGCTTCTGGTACTCGGCACCTCTGACAAGTAGCATCCAATGTTTGGCTATCTATTCTCCTTTGGGAGAGGTGCCAGAAATTATTTTTTTTAAGTTAAGGAAGAAGAGGAGATATGATGAGTTCTAAAGCTCAGACATTTATATACAGTACTTCCATCCTTCAGGGTGTATATGTAATTTCAGCTACTTTCCCAGTTCAGTCTATCAGAGTCAAAACTTTGCTCACTGTAATTGTCTAAACCCTTAAATAACATGGGTAAGAGATGATATATTGTAAAGATTTTTGAAGGATGTCTACTTACCAGGGCTGCTAACCTGGAGTGGGTTTTATCATTTTTAACCCATGTGCATTAATTGTAGTTACTTATCCCATGGGAAGTGACATGCAGAGCTGGGGCTTTTACAAAGGTTAATGGTGCCTGACAGCTATCAGGATGGAGATCTCCCCAGAAAAGGTAGCCTACTTCTATCCATTCCTTCCAAAAAAATAATTTCCTCTCATATTTTGTCAACTTCTGTTTCTCAAATAAAAGCCCAGAGTGTAGTGTCAGATGTTAACAAGCCAGACCTAGCTAGTAGTTTGGACATATCTCTGTCCCATCCCAGGTCCTGTATCCTATAATGTTCTCATGCAGTAAGAAAATAATTAATCCTATAAACTAATTTAAGTTCAGGGAGCCCCAAAATAGGTGAGTGGAAACAACCTAGATTTCAACCAATTAGCCTCCAGACCAAAGAAGGCTTCAAATTGTTTAAGCAGTGACAATAGTTCTGGCAGCTCAGACCTGAATGTCCCAATGGGAAAAAACGTTGCTTGATAAGCAAGATCAAGGCTTCCACTGCTAGAATAAATAGAAGAAGGGTAAGGAATAAGGGCAGTCCTGCCAGGTGCCACATTCTACTAAAAAGCGTTTAGGGTTTAGAGCTCATATTATTGACAACTATCTGTGCAAGTTGTTTCCCATCCAGAGAGCCAAGTTGTGCTTCATTATGGACAGAAATCAGCTTTGTTTTGCATGGATGGGGAATGTTTTCCAGAGCAGTGAAATCCTCTGCAACATATACCTGTCCCTCCAAACCATTCTGTTGATTTATTCATCTTTTTTTTTTTTTTTTGACCAGGGTAGTCCCACTAGCCTAATAGCCTCTTTTTGGAGACCAGAAGAAGTACTTATACTATTATGGAGATATTTGGCCAGGGCATTGAGGAACTTTCCCTTCTTTAGATATGTAGTTGTGACTTGTCTAGAGTGAGTATGTACACATGGCTCGTTCCTTGCACAGTGGCAGCTGGAAGGACTGTGTGTGAGATGGAGGTAGCAACGGATGGAGTGGGGGTGAATGCCAGCTCTAAAGTGATGTCAGTGATGGTGTAGATGATTCAGAAAAATCATTTTTCACAGGGAACTGTTTGCAATAATGGAGGATGTGGCAAAAGAAGAATGTATTGTCACAACCCTCCAAGTCAGGAGAGTTGCAGGATGATATACTGAATGAAATGATGATCCAAAGCAAACTAGAAAATGATGTGTAATGGGGAGACATAAGGGAAAAAATCCATGGAGAGGAAGCAGAGAATATTGTGAAAAGAGACATTTCACTTAAAAGAGAAACATATCTGGAAATAGTTGCTATCAATATCAGAAAGCAGAAAGAAAAGTTTGTGGTGAGAGTTCAAACTGAATGGAACATGAAGATCAACAGATATGAGGTATGGAAACAGTAATACTTCCTAAGCACATGAAGTAGGGGCCTTTATTTTAATAAATAAAGACACATTTTGTGACATACTTTTTAAGACTGTACAAGATATGGAAAAAAATTTGTGTGAATATGAAAAAGGCAAAATGGCAATTTGTGGAATGATTATGTAGTGATACCTTTTTTTCTGAGAGACAAAAAAGAAAATACATATACAATTTTGGACAGAAGTTGAAAGAGACTTTAAAAGGGCATTTAAAAAGTATTTATAAGGAAGTGATGGACATTTCAAAAGTTTATGATAACAGGAGATTATGGACTGGGTGATGGAACCACAATGCTGTGCTAAAAATTGAAAGTAAAAGAATTATACATATTCCAAGCATTATAAATGTTGAAAGAAATAAGGGTGCGGTAAAATATTAGGGACAACCAAAAACATGACTTTCTTTTGGTAGAGAAGGACATTTAGTAAACAATTGTGATAAAAAGAAATGTTTCATATGCAGGAAAATTGGACATGATATAAAGACATGATCTAAAGGAATGTGAACTTGAACATTGCAAATTTAAACAAACAAACAAAAAAAATGGAATAAACCAATTTTCAGTGGAGGCCCGAGGTTAAACACTCCAGATGCATGTCTTCATACTATGAGAGAAAACCAGAGGACCCAGAGGAAACCCACATGAATGCAGAGAGGACATGCAGACTCCCCACAGAAGGCACCCCAGCCAAGAATTGAAACGGAGAACCTCTTGCTCTGAGGTGACAATGCAAACTGCTGCACCACTGCAAAGAAAAGAAAAAGATGTTAACGAAAGAAAAGAGGAAGAGGAGGAAACAGGAATAGATTCAGAAGTTAGTGATGATGATATAATTTGGAAAGTAGTAAAACATAAAAATAATTCCATTGTTAAAAGAGTAAGAGACAACAAAAGGAGATTTAAAGGTATATACTTAAAAGAAAAAAGAAAGGAAATGGCTGAAAACTAATATATTTATAAAAATGCAGTATTAGCAGAGGATTATTTCCTTTAAATTAAGGAGTAGAGACATTAATAACATAAGGATTATTTCTGTAAATGTAAGCAGCATATAAAATATAACTAGGATAGTAATTTTATAATGGTGTGACAAATGCGATGTAGATATAACTGTTTTTGTAGACATGATACTTCTAACAAATTAAAAAAGACTACAAACAGAAAAATGTGGGCTAGAAAGATAATATGAAATTTGGGAAGTGAGTATAGTTCGAGAATAGCAGTTTTATGCAGAAGAGTACTGAAGGTACTAGATGTAACATTAGTTAAGATGAGAAGACTTATTTACAGTGGCAGGAGAAGGTTTATAGACTTATAGCCATATATGCATGTATAATTTGCAAAGAAAGGAAGGAAATTATTTTAACAGTTGTTAGATTACATAGTAGTAAATATGGATATTATAATAACAGGGGATTTTAACTGTGATGTAAGGGGTGAAAATAAAGAAAATGATGTAAAAAATGAAATAAGAAATATGATAAATTGGCAGATATGGAACAGAGAAGTATGGATGTGTAGATGAGGCATAATAAAATATCAGACTGATTATTTTATAATGTCTGATAGTACAAGCATCACAGAAGGAAATTCAGTTGGAACAGCATTTACACATCATCTGGCCATATGGATTGAAATAAAGGAAATTAAAGACTATATTAAATTAGGAAAGGGTATAAAAAGAATAAATGAGAAAGAATGGAATTAAAAAGGAAAGGAAATAATAATACAGTTATGGACAGACCATATTACTATGAGGGAATTTTACAATAATTGGTCAGAAAGATGGATTATTTTTAAAAAGAAAACATAAAAGATATTTTTTACACTGGCAAAATAAGACAAGAAAAATGGGAAAATAAGGGCTAAAATATATAAAGATGTGTTTGAAAATCTAGAAAACAACAAGAGAGAATATGATGATAAAGAGAAATAATTATATAAAAACATTACAAGAAAATAAAAGAATCTTTGTATGAACAAAAATATTTACTACAAGGAAAATGGAAGAAGTTTCAGCTTACTTAAGTAAAATGGTAAAAGAGAAGTGCAGTATTGTGAGGGAAATTAAAGATAAACAAGGAGGAATAAGATATCAATCTTAGATTATGGAAATAGTTGTAAGTTATGTAGAAGACATGTTCAAAATGAAAAATATAGAGTATAATAAAACATGGGATCTAGAAAAAATCTTCAGAACAAGTGAATAAGGAAATTAAAAAAGAAATTACTTTGAGTTAGACAAAGCATTTAAGCAATTAAACATAAATATAGTTGCAGGTCTGAACAGAATTGTATTCAAAATGTATAAAAACCTAGGTGAATGGCAAAAGTAATATTTGTTATAAGTTTTAGATGAGTGGTTAAATGAAGGCTTTAACCATAAGGAATTAGGTAGCAGAATATTAACATGTATGTAAAGAAAGGAGAAAAAGAAGACATAAAGAACTGGAGACCAATAATGTTAAACAATACAGATTATAAGATATTTATGAAAATAATACAAAAAGACTTGAAAATAGGGGGAACATATAATGAAAGAAAGTTTATATGGTGTAAAATTAAAGGAATGGCAAGAATTACTAATGATTATAGGAAAAATGGTAGATGATATCCTAAAAAAAGAGAGGATTTAAAACTTATGATAAGTGATGTTAATAACGTTTTTGATTCAATTGAACATGAAATGTTATGGGGTTTAATGAAAAGTTACAATTTTAGTAAAAAAAATTAGGAACGTTTGTATTTCAGCCAATAGTGAATAATAAAAATGAGGATTTTGATAAATGGATGGCTAAGTAAGGAAATAGAAATGGGTAAGGGTATAAAAATAGCTTATTTGCCAAATGTGTTTATGTTTCCTAGAATGTATGAAAATTAATTGTTATAAGTGATTTTTCATTTATCTTGGGTTCTGGATTAACCCCGTTAAAAGGGGAGTGCTATATATGAAAAAAGAGGAAGGATGACTAGGTTTATTAAATCTAATGGTGTATGCAGCATCTTTAACTTTGTACAAAGTACTGAAATGGATAAATGGGAAAATGAGAAACTAGTAACAAAAGTGTTTAAATATAAGTATGAAGAATTTGGGTGAACAATATGAAATTAAAGAAGGTTTTAATGAAGGAATAGAGAATTATCAACAAAAGATTAACATTTGGAAAATAAAGATTGATGAAATAGAAGATAATCAAAAATCATGGTACAAAAACATAATCAGACAATATTATTGTATTAATCCACAGGAAAACTTATCGGAAGAAAAGATTAAAGCAATAAAAGAAAAATCAATGGTGTAGCAAGAAAGTGGAAAGTCAAGATTTTTATGAAGATTAAGAATAAAGAAGTACTGGTAAAGCATAGTATGCCATATAAAAAAGTGAAAGAATATGTTTATATGGTAGTGAAGAAGAAACCACTGAACATGTTTTTTTGAAATGTAAGATAGTATATTAGTATCCATTTAGGATGTAAGTCCCTTGCAGCATGCAGCACCTCTTCCATGTCAAAATTTGCTTTCTGTTCATTGCTCAATGTCTTTCCTTCGAATTTGATGGTCATGCTGTCTTCCATACCAGCCATGTAGTGGTGGGACAAAAAAGCAAATAAAATATACAGAGGTCAAGAAATTTTCTAAGCACAGCAAGAATTTATGTGAACTAATACTGGTTACAGCCTAGTTTGTGTCTTTCGGCTTTTCCCGGTTAGGGGTCGCCACAGCGGAACTCCGGTCCGCTAATGATTGGCAGTAGAGTTTTACATGCTGGCTTGCCAGGCCTAACGCACAACCTTCAATGAAGGAATGCCCATTCATGCATGTCGCCACACAGGAGACGCTCTAATTTAACGGGCAATGTCTAACTGTGAGGCGACAACGCTACCGCAGCACCACCACCGCAGTCTACTGTAACCGCACTTAAACAATTGTTGAAATTAGTCAAAAAATTCCCATGACAACAAAGAGCACAAAAAAACTTTCATCTATACTCATGCACACCCCTAAGCGTGGCCCACCACATTCCCATATTCCCATATTAAACAAAAAAACTGTGTATATCTGTTTATGTAGATCCACGTGTGTGTGTGTGTGTGTGTGTGTGTGTGTATGTGTGTGTGTGTGTGTGTGTGTGTGTGTGTGTGTGTGTGTGTGTGTGTGTGTGTGTGTGTGTGTGTGTGTGTGTGTGTGCATACATACTGGATTGTGACTGTACAGGAGGTTTGGTAGTGATGCATAAAGTATTTTGTAACATATGTTTAACTCATTCACTCCAATGGAGGTCAGAAAGTTTGCACTGTAACATCCAAAGGGCAGAACCTAAGCCTTTTGACAGAATCAAATTATGTCCTCACATTTCAAACAAATGTTCATATCTCTGGAACCATAGTGGTTATGAAAGAGGTATAAATGGCAAACTCTTCAGCATGAACTATTTTTACTGTGGTAGTATTCTTTAGGCTCAAGGTCTTAAACAGAATTGTATAAATCACAGTAAAAGCAGTAACTATTACATTTGCAATATTTTGTAAACAAATTACAATATATTAGACACCACTCAAGTTACACACATACTGTCATGAACATTATATTCATCTAGCTGAGAGCTTTCATATGAGGCTAAGGAGTTCTGCCTATGTTACTTGGTTGTTGAGATATTTAGAAAAATGTGAAAATTATATCTATATAAATTAATATCATAAAAACAACACTTAATATCTATTTGCCTGGACTAGAGAGAGGTCAAATGTCAATACAGTTGAGTTTGCCTTTGTGTAAGCTTTAAGATTAAATATTTTAAAACCTTATACATAGCACGGTTTTAGAATTATTGGTGTAAATATGAACAAGCAATATTTGATGCCTAGAAGTGTCAGTAGGAGATAACTGCAGATGCACATGCAGGCATCACTCGGAGGTAAGGAGTTAACTGATGACTTTAAACTAAGGGTTTCATAGATCAGAAGTGAGCAATCCTGTGTAGAACATTACAACCCTACCACAAAATCCAACAGTGACTACAGATCAAGATCAAACCTTGTACCTTGCATCTATAAGGTAAAGACATTAGCCACTATGGCACCCAGGTATTTAAGGGTCTATATTAGAAGCTCAACGGCTTAGCTTATCAAACAATGAAATGTCAACAGCTAAACAGTGAAAACTTAAAGTCGCAAATGGCCACTTACACAATTTTTTTCATAGGGAAAGAATTTGCTTGGTCGTTATCGGGAATTTTCCCTTTGCCCTTTGCCCAATGTAGATTGATCTCGGAGTTGGTATATTTAAATAGGGGGTGTGGGGGGTAAAGCCCCCCACTCTGTCAGGGTTTGGAAGTTTATTTTAATTAGTGGCGGCCAAGTGATCTTTTTCCCGATTAAAAAATTCATGTAAGTGGCCGTTTGCAATTTTAATATTTTGCTGTTTAGCTGTCGACGTTTTGGCATTTGACAAGTTAAGCGATCGAGCTTCTAATATAGACCCATATTTAAACTGTGCCACCCAGATGGGAATTGAACTGACAATCCCAGTCTTTGGAAACTAATGCCTTATCCCCATAAAAGGATGTAGCATCCTGGGCGATTGTTAATAGTGAGATATACCAGGATGCACAGTAGGAAAAATCACCTCTGGTGTGGCTTGAGCTGAGAACTGGCTGCAGGGACACAGGAATGTTGCCGTCCACTTAAGGGGTGCTTTATGCAGAGCATTTTTTTCCTGGAATATATATACTTCTCAGCTGCCCTTTGTTTTAAAGTATATACCTCTCAACTGTCCCTGGTTTTGCCCCTTTCTTCACCTTGTCCCTTTGCATGCTTTTTTTTTTAATTTCCTGATAAATCACAGTCAGTCAGAAATATTGCACACATACCTCTCAACTGTCCAGATTTTAACCTCAAATTGTCGGTCTATTCCTCATAAAATTTGTGTTTTTTTATCATATCAGAGTGAAGGACATTTGAGTTTCAGACTTATATCCTTAAGAAAAATTCATGCTAAAGAAACCTGTTAATCTAGCAACATTTTAAGTTTCTAAGAACATTAATTAAAATCCATCCCTTATTTTGGGTCTTTGTTGTCCCATTATTTTTGTTGATTTGAATAATAAAGTTTTTTGGCTTTGTCCAGAGTTCTTGCACTAAAAGACTGAGAGGTATGATCAGACATAATGAGCACATTAATGTAAAAAAAAAATAGAGTGGCAGTTAAAAAATCACCCATGGTTTTGGTCCTAGGGTTAAAGTTCAATATGGGGGCACCACGCTTAACTGAGCCCCATCGGGATGTCAGTCATGTTGACACTCCCCACACATGCACAGAATACAGTGGTGTGTCAATGTAAGCAATCACCTAGTACTATTAGAAAGTGCAGACCTACATGCCTTCCAGCTAATCCCGTAATTCCTCCAAAACAGCTGTCACTTCTGTGTTTTAAGGTGCTTGAAAAATGTCTTTAAAATGCATCTAGAAATCATGCGTCATCTACTACTTGTGTTAACTGACTAATTCGGGGAACAACTGTTAAATGATCATTGGTGAACCTACAAATCAGGGAGCAAAATTAGAAAGTGCCATATGCAGTGTCTTAAATGATGTCTTATGCAACTGTCACCCACAAGTTCATTAACTTTCTGTGGTTTGTACTCAAGTCTAGAGCTCTTTGGAAAGAAGAAACTATACAGTTTTCATAAAACTGCTGCTGGTATTTTTCAAGAGATAGTGCAGAGGCTGAATTCATATAGCTCCTTTAATAAAGTATAAATCTGAACCTGTTATGATTTTTTTCTTGTTGTTGTTGTTTGTATGCTACATAAAAGCTAAACCCTTCTTTGAGTCGTTGGAAGTTCTTCCACAGCTCTAATGTGTATTCATATGCCCAGTCACATTAAATGCTGTCTCTGCATAAAGCTTTGCTTAACTGCAGTGTTGTATCACATTTCAATTCCTGATACATGACCCACAGCAAATTGGTCATAGCCCTGCAGATGAAGAGATACAGAGATAGAGTGAAATTCTTGTGTGACTCTCACCTATTTCCAGCAGCAGAAGATAAAGAGGTATGCATGTATGTGTGTGTGTGTGTGTGTGTGTGTGTGTGTGTGTGTGTGTGTGTGTGTGTGTGTGTGTGTGTGTGTGTGAGTGTGTGCATGTGTGTGTGTGTGTGTGTGTGTGCATGTGTGCGTGTGTGCGTGTGTGTGCGCGCGTGCCTGTGGTACTAGTTACAGAAATGTATATGCATAAGTGGTTTGGTATATGTGAAATATAGAGATATGTGAGAGTGTTTGATTCCATGTATGTTAGGTAGCGTGGTCGAGAGATGTTTATGGATATGCATCAATATATGTGTGGGAAATAATCAGAGAGGTGTGCGAGTTGGTATTTGTGTGATAGAAGGCAGAGAAATGTGTGGATATGCGAGCAGACAGATGTGTGTTAGCAATCTATGAACCTATGAATTATCAGTGTTAACAACTGAGAAAGTGCTGTCCTTCCAGTAACACTTTATTCTATTGATATGTCTGTATTGTCTCTTTTAAACATGTACTAACTTTAATCTCTAGTATTTTATAGAAAGACGTTGTATTGCTCTTTGCTTTGCTGCAGTTTAATTTTCCATCTTTTTGTAACTGATGTTTATTTTAACAGTGATGCACTCATCCAGGCTGTATCTGTAAAAGTCAGTTTTGACCAGCACTCTCCCCAGTTAACAAACTTAAATAAATATATAAGTAAATACCCATGGCTTTAAAAAAAGCACTGCTCACTGTAAGCATTTCCATACTTATTGTTCATATAGTCCATCTTTAAGGAATAAAAGAATAAATAAAGAAGACTGATGGTTTGTATTGCATCATGTTAACAAAAAGGCATCTTCTTGTTTTTCAGACAGGGAATCGAGATATCCAACATGCAGCAATGGAAACAGTCTCACTATATTTTGATTACAGTAAGTGCTTACACAGTAACATGAGACTGTGGTACATTGCTCTCGGTCAAGTTGCATAACTGAAAATAATTGCAAATCTGTAAAAAGCCTTAACAAACATCTGCTATGGCTCCGTCTTTATTTTTTAAAACTGCATTCCTGTTTAACTTCAGATTTAATGACTTTATAATTATTTTTATAAGACCAAACCCATGAACATAGTTTCCATATAAATAGGATATAAGAAGAACATAATGTTAGATGCCTATTTAGAATGCCAAAGACAGCATGTGGACTGGATAATAATAATAATAATAATAATATTAATAATAATCATTATGGCAATGGAATTTGGAGGTTGTCAGGATGTGGAATGTGTTCTTTACTCAGGAAGTGTTGGGGTAGCAGAGGTTGCCGGGTATTGAAACGAGTGTGAATTTCATGAGAGAATAAAAGAGCTAAACACTGTAGTGAACTGGCTTGCGAGATAGAAAAGGCCAGAGTGGTACTGAAGAGCATAGGAAGATAACAAGAGATCAATAGAGAGGCTGGGCTTAAAAATTGATAATGGCTAGAAAGACAGATAAAAAGAGGACATTGCAAGAGGTTATCCTAAACGTACAGTTGAATGGGGCTGCACAACAAAAGGCAAAGGAAAAAGATAGAGATGTAACCTTAAAAGGCAGGTCATGGTAAAGAAGCCAAGCTGAAAGTAGAGCTGTAGAAAACAGTTATAAGTTATGAAAGGGAGCCTGCGTCAGTGTTTGCCATTTTAAAATCACTGTGTTGGAGCCAAAACTCTCCACAACCTTCCAAAGGTACTAAACATTTTATTGAGACATAAAAATGTTTAAAATGATGAAAGCGCTCAATGAATACTTTTCAAACCTTTTTATGTCTCAATAAAATGTTTGATACCTTTGGAAGGTTGTGGAGAGTTTGAGCTGCAGCATAGTGATTTATTTTATTCTTGTTTTGGTTGTCACTGGAGTCATTGTTTAAATAGTTTTAGTGTTTGTCATATTAGAGTATATATTATGGGGAGAGCAGGAGGGAAGTGTGTATGTAACAACACACAGTCAAAAGGAAGGGAGAGTGCAAAAGAGACAGAATAGTACAAAGAGATTACAGGAAGGATGGAGTATCAAGTGTAGCAGAAATGGAAAGAAAGACAGCACAGACAAAGATGGTGGCTGGAGGCAGTGGAAGTGGAAGGTAAAAGTTTGCAAAAAAGAGAGGTAGTGTCATGTAAATGAAGGAAAGAGAAGAAGAGAGTCACTGTGAGAAAAGAGAAGGACGTTTTAGTTACTGGAGACTCATTCGCAAAGGGGAATAATAGTGTTGTCCAGAGAAAAAAAAATCCGGAAGATGAGGAGCATGAGGGAAGAAAAAGAAGGTAGAGAAGTCTCACACTACAGGCCAAAGATGCAGCGGTGATCTCTCTAATATTTAAAGCTCTTACATTACAAAGAACATCTTCCCTGGAAAAAGAGTATTCTTTCTCAATCTGTACTGTGTTATCTTTGCCTAGTTAAAATGTTGATTTGCAGGCTTATACTTGATGGCAATATTACAAGACAAAGGCTGGCAGGAAAGGTTAGCAAATGTCGTACTAAACATGAAAACTCCTCAGAAAATGAATAATTCTCCAAACAAGGAATCTTTATATTCACCATGTTTTTTCTTAATCAAACTGACAATCATGGAAATGGCTCTTGGAATGACACAAAAAGGCCTGGCCGTTGCATCTCTTTACATGTAATTAATATTGCCATTGTGACCGGTGAACTAATTTATGGATCTCTTCAACTACATATCATGACAGTTTAAGATTTTATTAAGGTCATCTGGTGACCATTTTGTAATAGTCTAGGAATGTGATTTTTAGTATACTGACTCCTAGTATACACACCTTGTGAACTTATCAAAATGAAAGGGAAGATAGACATCAGACAACCATTCAGGTTCATCCAGAATGGTAGGGAGGATGCTATTTTAGTATAATAGAAGAGAAACCAGTGTAAAAATTTATTTTTTTAATTTATTTTATCAACCCTTTGTTGACATGGTTGGTTTAACTAGGCCAACAGACACTTATCAGGTGAAAACTGGAGGACACTGGGCAACTTCTACTCTTTTTGACAGGTGCTGTGGGAACTTTTACCCCACATATGGTAAATGGCACATTGGTTTAACGGTTAACATTTCTTCCAAAGAATGAAATTAAACATCTAGTCAGGTTATTGCTGTCAATACTGTCAAACGCAACACAAAGCTAAAGCAGCAGCCCATCATACATAGTAACAGCTAAAGTTGATCTTTAGACATGGGGGAATAATTAACTACTCTAATAATAATGCACTTGCCTCAGTTAGTAGGAAATCCAGACTGATATGAGTCCTCAAGCCAATGGCTTATTAAATGAATCCAAATATATCATAAACAACTTTCTTGAAAATCTAACGTATAAAGGGAAGGTTCAAGACAGGGTGGTAATAATCCAAGAACCTATACTGGGTTAACCAAGGACTCTTTTAAAAAAAAGATGGAAAACCCCAGACCTCAAAGATGATTCTAAAATCTGACAACCTACTAATCACAACATATTCTGGCAGGATGAAACCAGTCTAGAGAGAGTCAGGTGGAATAGTTTTCATGTTTTATGGCATATACTTGATATGGTAGCCACAAGGTCCTCAAAATCAGGACATTCAAAACTGAGAAAACTCTGTCATCAGCCTCAAGAATAACCCAAGCCATGGAGTCAAGAGGAGGAAATGCAAATGTAATAGTGGCAGCCATTTTGCAATAACTGAATCTACCATGTTATATTGATTTGAGGTAAAAGCTTTATGAGTGGATAAACATACTAGGGTATATAGATCCTATGATGAGAAATAGCAGAATATTCATTTTCTAGCCTTTGAAATTATTATTTTTGATATCTAAAGTATCAGTACCATTTCATATCTTATAAAGTATTTTAAATGTTTGATGTTTTCCAGGTTTGGTCCAGTAAGATCATTTGCCCATTGTAGAATTAGCAAAAAAAGTCAACACAGAAGAGTAAACAGCCTCCGTTCATTTCATAAGAAGTCAGCCTTTTTAAGGATTTTAGCTGCTATCAGGCCATAAGCCGCATGTAACCTAGAAATCTGTACTGACCATTTGGTCAATAGATAAATAGCTCCATATTTGATAGTTACTGCTAGTCTGTTTTTCCATGGTGTTAACTCTAGCAAAAGATGAAATCAAAAAGCTCAGGAAACTATCCCAGAATATCAGTTGGTATCAACTTGCAGCTCTTTCTGTTTGTATGCGCTTTCACTGAGGAAGCCACAGAATGACAGAGTGTGACAAAGTAAATCATCTTCACACCTCCAGCATGAGACCAATTAACTCTGAAATATATTTTTTGCTAATAAGTCATCACTAAATCCCCAGACAAAGGAGCGACAGCAATTAAGTAATTGTTTTGCTCCCTACTAAGAGTCTTTAAGAATCTTTGCTACTATTATGCTATTTACTTTTTTGAAGTGATGTTTTATGAAATAATGAGGCATTGTTATAGCAAGGCATCATACTTATTTATAATGAGGTTTTCTGTTATTAAGCCTTGTACTCACTTTTCAATTAACAACATTTTTGACTTTTAGCATCAGTGGGCGAATTCTAAGATGTTTTAATGCTTGATTCAACAGTATTTTAAATTTACGGCAGTCAGCATCAGACACGTAATGTTAACGACAACCTTTCCAAGAATGTTATAGTCTTTTATAGAATTAATTTTCTCTTTTTGGCTACCAGTGCCTATTAATTTCTGAAATAAAATTAATCAGAAACAAGCAGAATATACCTTCTATATCAAGATAATTTGTAGCATTAGTAACATTTTAAAAATATTGTTTTTTAGAAGATTTTTTCAAGGTAAGATAATGTTCCTTGCATTTACTTTCTGATGACATTTTTTATTACAACAGCTATTGTTATTATTTGACTTTTATTTTGCATTAGCATGCAATACCACAATATAAACATAAAAATGAAAATATACTATTTCATTAAACTGTATATGCCTTACCTGCTTACATCATGACAAACAATAACAAAATAGCTCACCTTTAGAAATCTCTGCTAGGTTACATATTTTAAGTTCAGTAATTTAAAATAATAATTCATTGATGGTCAAAAACTGCATCAGCTATCTTTCTCATACATTACATTTTTAACTTGTGGATCTTAAGCATGTTTTTTTTTTCAGATCTTTGACATAATTCTAGGTATAGTATATCACAAGTAAAGCTTCAACATCAAATTGTTTCGTTTACTTGAGTAAAAACTCTTAACTGTTAATAGATACGTGCAGATGAATGTGTGGGAAGATTGCAGTAAAATGTGTATTACTTCAGGTTAATAAAAGGTTATCTTCTGTCTCTTTTCAATGTCTTTCTTTCAATATACAGCTAATCTTGGTAGATGCTTTTGTCAAGAGACATACAACACAACATTCAGCTGAATGTGAATTAGACATTATGCAAAATTTTTTTACAATGAGCTTCATCCAAAGGACATGTAGACAAAATCCTACATCGCTAAGCAACCCATGCATTTTAATTAAAAGACCTTCACTTTCCTTCTTTGTAAAGCAACATTTTTTTGAAACAGGCAAAGAACAAACAGTAATAAATGCAACTCCCTTATGATTTTAGTCAAGTTTTATTAGTTCTATGGCAAAAATATATGGATGCACAAGTACACCCATATTAACAAATATAAGATTTTGGCTAAGCATGATTTGCTAGTCACAGCAACCTGGCCTAATCATTGTTCTAACATCCTATGCCTCTGGCTTGCTAGATCTTGAAATCTGGTCACATTTTCTCTATGTACTATGCACTGCCCAGTACAGCCTTTCAATAATACTGCAGACATAATTCTATTCTGTGTAAAACTGCACTGCACTGGCACTATAGGCATGTCATAATCTATTCTGTGTGACACTGCACTGCACTGGCACTATAGGCACGTCATCATTCTGTTCTGTGTGATACTGCACTGCACTGGCACTATAGGCACGTCATCATTCTATTCTGTGTGACACTTCACTGGCACTATAGGCATATCATCATTCTATTCTGTGTGACACTGCACTGCACTGGAACTATAGACATGTCATCATTCTATTCTGTGTGACACTGCACTGCACTGGCACTTTAGACATGTCATCATTTTATTCTGTGTGACACTGCACTGCAATGGCACTATAGGCATGTCAGCATTCTATTTTGTACGACACTGCACTGCACTGGCACTTTAGATATGTCATCATTTTATTCTGTGTGACTGCACTGCAATGGCACTATAGGCATGTCAGCATTCTATTCTGTGTGACACTGCATTGCATTGGCACTATAGGCATGTCATCATTCTATTCTGTATGGCACTGCACTGCACTGGCACTATAGGCATGTCATAATCTATTCTGTGTGACACTGCACTGCACTGGCACTATAGGCATGTCATCATTCTGTTCTGTGTGATACTGCACTGCACTGGCACTATAGGCATGTCATCATTCTATTCTGTGTGACACTTCACTGGCACTATAGGCATATCATCATTCTATTCTGTGTGACACTGCACTGCACTGGAACTATAGACATGTCATCATTCTATTCTGTGTGACACTGCACTGCACTGGCACTTTAGACATGTCATCATTTTATTCTGTGTGACACTGCACTGCAATGGCACTATAGGCATGTCAGCATTCTATTTTGTACGACACTGCACTGCACTGGCACTTTAGATATGTCATCATTTTATTCTGTGTGACTGCACTGCAATGGCACTATAGGCATGTCAGCATTCTATTCTGTGTGACACTGCACTGCATTGGCACTATAGGCATGTCATCATTCTATTCTGTATGGCACTGCACTGCACTAGCACTATAGGCATGTCATAATCTATTCTGTGTGACACTGCACTGCACTGGCACTATAGGCATGTCATCATTCTGTTCTGTGTGATACTGCACTGCACTGGCACTATAGGCATGTCATCATTCTATTCTGTGTGACACTTCACTGGCACTATAGGCATATCATCATTCTATTCTGTGTGACACTGCACTGCACTGGAACTATAGACATGTCATCATTCTATTCTGTGTGACACTGCACTGCACTGGCACTTTAGACATGTCATCATTTTATTCTGTGTGACACTGCACTGCAATGGCACTATAGGCATGTCAGCATTCTATTTTGTACGACACTGCACTGCACTGGCACTTTAGATATGTCATCATTTTATTCTGTGTGACTGCACTGCAATGGCACTATAGGCATGTCAGCATTCTATTCTGTGTGACACTGCACTGCATTGGCACTATAGGCATGTCATCATTCTATTCTGTATGGCACTGCACTGCACTAGCACTATAGGCATGTCAGGGCCCACAGACATGGACTACTTATTGCTTCTTCAGCAGTACTACCATTTACTCTGCATAACAGTAAATGGGAGAGGGGTGTGACCATTGCCAATGGCCCACTAATGTCAATATTATTACTAATGGATGTGGTGGTGGCAATTGCCATGGGTCCTGCTACTGCTGCAGTGAAGAATTACAGAGATTCTGGCTGGTCTACCTGCTTTCAAAGCATCATGGTATACAGTATGCCAGAAAGAGATGGCATGTTATGGTAGGGACATATTGCAGTACACCTCCACAGATGTGTCTACAGTTTTGATGATACCGCATGAAATGCTGGAGATGTCATGAAGGAAATTAGCTGACTTGTTTTAGTTTTGGAACAGTCATTATCTCATCTCTGTTGGATGGTACTCCCAAGTATTTTGAGATCATTAAACTGAATGATAACTTTTCTCAGTCAGTTATCAGACTGATGACATCCATCTTTCATGTTATAGTAGTCCTGAAAACCTCATCTCTGATAAGAAAATGTTTTTAGCCCCTTTAGTTTTATATACAGGTCAGGCAAAATTTTTTTATCAACAAGAGGAAAAGTCATGGACAGTAATTAATAAATAATACATTATTTATGTGGGGTTTAAAAACTGTCATTTTACAGTTTTCATTGTTTCTGTTGAAGTCTTTCAATTAGGAAGATGAAAGTGCTTAATCTGTTGTATGAACCTGTGTTATTTTAAGTAAACTATTTTTATTTATATTGTACTGTGGCAGTAAATTTTCAACATTGGTAAGTTTACTGTCCTTTAAAACAGACAGACAGAAAGACCCCAGTCCACTGGGAATCACTGGCAATACACAAAATACTGATTCTAGGATTTCCAGAGAGGAACAAGCTAGTCTGGTCAGAGCAGGGTCTATTCTGCAGATGGTTGGAAGGCAGGTTTTTAAGCTCAATTCAGTCAATAAACTCAACCCCACCTCAACTCACTACCATATGATTAAGTCAAATGTAAGTGCAAAGAAAGAAAAAGAACCATGTACTAGCAGAGAAAGGTGATGTTGTCTAGGAAAATCAAGGCTTTGACTCACACTCAGTGGACGTAATTGTCTTCTGTTGAAAAGCGTAAATGAGATAGGCTTATATAGTTTATTAACCAGAATGAAATGCATAGCAGGTTAGTCTTAGTTGAGATTGCATGAGACAGCAATAATAGTTTGTCCTGGAGATGTCCAGCTGCTGCAAACAATGATGAACTACATGGTCGACGTTGGTTTTCTAGAAAGTACAGGTGTCTCTAACAAAGTAGCAACACGATTAAATCAAGGCTCATACTGAGTTGTACACAGTGAGGAAATATGATTAGATGCCCTGTGGCAGTCTTGTTGTAAACTAGCACTATTTTATACAATATTAATATTAATACAGTCAATACAATATTAATGCATTCTGCTCACAATGAAGCACAGCTGGCAGAACACCAGTATCTGGCTCACAGCATTCAAGTTCGTGCATGCAGTGAGAAATACTTCATCTGGAACAAAAGGATACAGCTCCAGACTAAAGCTGAGCAAGGATTGGTCAGACCAAGATGGTAGCTTCAGCAATAACTCTGAGGAGACCACAGCTAATCAAAAGCAAGAGTTAGAAGTATGCACACTGCAGTCAAATGCCGAAGGAATGGAGTAATTAAAGCACAAGCAGAAGCCTTGATGACATATGAACTCACGGCCCTCAATTTACAAGAAAAGTGTTCTAAATCCTGAGCTGTAAGGTCACTAATGACTCCACTGGGGATTAAAACGCACCTTCTGCATGGAAAGCAGATATGATCATCTATGCCACAGAATCACAAAATCTTTTCTTTTTTTTGGGGGGGGGGTGAGCAAACCATGCATGATGGAACTCAATTTATGCATGAGACTAAGTCAGTCATTGTCATCCTAGTCACTGTAATTGCCCAGACAAACCAAGTTGAGTTAACAGCAGCTCAGGAAACTATTATAGGAAAGCCTTTAAGCTACCAAATAATGGTTGATGCAATGGAACATAGAATGTGCTCCTACACATTTCAAAGACACTTGTATCCCAGGCAAAAACCAAGCTCATTGTTGCATTGATAAATCTAAACAGTAACGCATTGTCTCATAACTACTGATATAATCTCATTTACAGGACTGTATGACATATACAGTGAAGGTGGAGCACAGTGGCTATTAAATGAGGAATCGAATTCTGTGCATGTTACATCTCTGCAGTGAATATGAATGAAGCTGGCATTATACAGCAAGCATGATGTGAGCCCTTTCTTACTACATGTTGGTAACACATTCAAATAAAGAACCATTTATGGAACGGGTGGAACACTGGTCTTTGCCGACAACTAGAGACAGCATGCAGGAACCCTGGATGTTTTACAAAAATAGGAGTAACTCCCATCATTCAAAACTTTTAACCCTGGATGGTAACATTTAACCCTTACCATAGCCTAAATGCACTGCACTGTCAAAACGTCCTTGGCTGTTCCATGTCCCCCACCTCTTCCACATTACATAGGCAGCAACATTCAATGTTTCCTACAAATGCACAATACATGGTAGGCAAGTTAAAGATTAAAGTTTGACAGAAGAACAAACAAAGATCTCAAATATTGCTTAATCATTTAAGGATGGAACAGAGCCAGTGACAAGGAAAAGGTTACAGTAAGCTGCCTGTCGGGCGCTAGAATCCGCCACATAACACAAGCACTCAGGTCACTCCAAAGCAAGTACAAATATGACTCAGTCATTGTCCATGCCGGTGTGAATGACCTGAGATGTACCTCCCTGGACTACATGAAAAGAGACATAGAGGAGCTCTCTGATTATGTAGCCCAGGCCGGTATGACCCTGACCCTGAACAGCATCTTACCCTCACCAAGAATGATGCCACAGTACAAAGACAAAATGATCAGCTTTAACAATTGGCTTAATTACTGGTGTCATTCTAAGGGGATCCAATGTCTGTCTGCTTGGGATGACATGCTTGACAAGCCACGCTGCTTCGCAAGGGTTGGCTTGCACCTATCACCCCTGGGCTACCGGATATTGGCCAAGGCTCTTGCCACCCCCATAGTGCCTTTTTTAGGCAAGGCTCAAAAGACAAACCCACCTCCCTAGAAAACACAAGTGAAAAAAAACTAAGGGTAATGCTGCTCAACGCCAGAAGTCTAAACCTCAAGATGCATGCCCTCGAAGCCCTCCTCAGTATGGAGAACATCGATGTCTGTGCAGTGACTGAAACCTGGTTCATGGCTCCTGAGAGCACCCCAGCACCACCAGGTTTTACCTCATATCGTGCTTTCTGGCCCCAAAACTTGGACCGAACCACAAAAGGAGGGGGAGTATCCATATTCATCAAAGATACCCACACCTCCAGGTTAGTGGCAATGCACGAAGCATCGGAGACCATCCAGGTGCAACTAACCATAGGCAAAACTGCCCTACAGGTTGTAGCATGCTACAGACCACCCTCTCAAACTCAGGAACCCCACTCAGCCTTCCTGAAGACACTGGAGAGTATGAATGTCTCTCCAAATACCATCATATTGGGAGACTTCAACTACCCAAACATAGACTGGGAACATTACTCAAGCCCCAACACCCTAGCCCAAAGGTTCCTAGAGTTCATAAACTCAAATGCGATGGAACAACTAGTCACCACTCCCACAAGAGGAGATAATATACTAGACCTGATCATCACAAACATGGGGACAAAATGCTCCACACCGGAAGTATACCCCTCATTGGTGAGATCAGACCATAAATTAATCTCTCTGGAAATCCACATCCCGCCCCCACTCCCTGCACAAAAGACCACAGTGAAGAACTTCTCAAAAGCCGACTTCACACTTCTTAAGACTGAAGTGGTATCCTTCAAGGCCCCTGGGCCAGTGGAAACCACAACCCACACCTTCAAGAATGCATGGATCATGCAATCCCTAATAAAACCAAGACCCATTCCCCCAAAGGCAAGCGCCCTGTCTGGTGGACCCCAGCCATTAACAAACTTTACAACAGGAGGAGGAAGCTACTACATGACAGAGCAAAATCCCTAAAAGGGAAGGCATCTCTGATCAGTACTAGCAAAAAACTGCGATCACTCATAAAATCATCCAAGGCCAACTTTGAGAGAAAAATCGCAAAAGACACAAAAGACAATCACAAGGCCTTCTTTAGCTATGTTAGAAACCTGGGTGGAAATTTCCAGATATGCTCAGAGTTAGTCCAAAATGACACAAAATACACTGAACCCACAGACATTGCCAACATTCTGGCAGACAGGTTCAGTGCAAATTTCTCCGCCCCCTCCCCCCCAAAAGGAGAAATATCTATCCCAGCAGAGTCTAGCCTCACTAACATCTCAGATGCCCAGGTGAGAGCTGCCCTCTCCAAAGCTAAAAACACAGCATCAATGGGACCGGACGGAGTCCCGGGCTGCGTGCTACATGAACTCCAAGAGGAACTAAACCCACACATAAGGCTGCTGTTTAATCTTAGCCTTACTACAGGATACGTACCCAAAGAGTGGCGTACAGCAACAGTGGTCCCACTCCACAAAGGCGGTGCTTCTACGGACCCTGGAAATTACCGCCCCATAAGCTTGATGAGCCTGGTCTGCAAAGCTATGGAAAGGATCACTATGGAACTCATAAACAAAGACATTGGGGACCTACAGACATTGGATCCTACCCAATTTGGCTTTGTCAAGGGCAGATCCTGCCTTTTGAACTTGGTTGACTTTTTTGAAACAGTCACTAAGGCCATTGATGAGCGTAAGGCAGTTCACACAGCCTACCTTGACCTTGCAAAAGCCTTCGACACAATACCCCACTCGGGCATCATAGACAAACTCACCAGCTTAAATGTAAACCCATATGTCACAAGATGGGTTGCAAACTGGCTCAAGGACAGAACCCACAAGGTCAGAATTGCTGGAGCCATGTCAGACTCTAAGCCAGTCACAAGCAGTGTCCCACAGGGCTCAGTCCTGGGACCCCTCTTGTTTGGCATTTATTTTTCCGAGGTGCAAGCAAACATAGGAAGATTGTGGCTGACAAAGTTTGCAGATGACTGCAAACTGGGTGCCATAATTGATACTCCAGCGGACACAAGCATCCTTCAGAGAGGCCTCATAGAAATGGATAATTGGTGCCAGAGCTATGGTCTTAAACTGAACGCCAAAATATGTATAGTCATACCCTTTGGGAAAAACAAGGTACCCACAAATTACCACATAGGTGGTAATCCATTAAATCTGGAAGAGGTAATCAGGGACCTAGGGACCCAAGTTGACAGTAACCTCTCATTTGACACTCACATTGCCAAGGTGGTTAGGAAGACCTTCTATATTGCCCACCTTATCATGAAGGGATTCACATCTAGATCAAGAGAGGTCATTGTGCCCCTGTACTCTTCTCTTATCAGGCCCATGATTGAGTACAATGCCCCATTTGGGATGTATCTTACCCGACACCTGCAGCAGTTGGAAAGACCCCAAAAGTTCCTCACCAAGAGGATAAAGGTCTCAAACATATGTCATATGCTGCCCGGCTGAAGAAACTCCAGCTCTATTCAGTCGCATACCGCCTACTCAGAGGTGATCTATGCCTGACGTACAAGGCCATGTCCAATCCGGAATTAATGGACATGCTCCACCTCAGAAAATCCAAATCCATCAGAGCCACGAGAGCAAGAGATTTGAACCTCAACACAGAAATAAATAGGACATGCTGGAGGGACAGATTCATAACCCAGAGGCTCCCTACACTCTGGAACAGAATCCCAGTCCATGTTAGGCAGAGCCCCTCACTAACTCTCTTCAAGAGAAATCTTGACGAGTGGATGGGAGATCATAGGTTTACCCCGGGGGTCATCTCTGTGTCACTACTAGACAGAGACACAGTAAACTAAACACTAAATGGGCATAGCATTCTCATCCCAAGGGTTGGCGAAAGCCACACACACTCTGGCTAGGCTTATAAATGCCCTAGGGCAGATAGTCTAGTACGAACCTATGAACCTATGAAACCTGTGAACCTATAAAGTTAATCACTATAATCACTTACAGGTGAACTGAATTCCATAAAGCAAACCCAACTATAGCACAGAGTAAGTTATACACAATGTGGCAAAACACAGCTACTGAAATAATTAAAAGTCAAAGAATGTTTAAGAAATAAAAGTACTGACAAACTGATCAAAAGAATGAGACCAATAATACTAGTAAGACACTAAAGTGTGTGGTTCTAGAATATACTAGGGGCTGCCTAACATATTGAACATATAGGTTCTGGACCAGGAGAATCATGATAACTAGCAGGTGACTAGAACTTAGAAGGTAATCCCAGAAGACTGAAGAGATAGACCATGAATTTGAGTAATAAAATATCCAAGTTAACAAGATGGAATTAACAGTCAATAAAAAACACAGTTAGGCTACCTACCAAAGGCATATAAAATCAGTGAAAACAAGGCTGCAATACCAAAATCATTGTCTGCAAGTAAACAATTCATGTTTAATCTGCCCTGACCCAGAGCACAATTGATTACTGAAAAGTTAACTATCAAATGTATTATTCAAGTTAACATCTCTAGTGAGAAATTCACAAAGTAAATAAATGTCACACAAATGGCAGCAAATATGACAAGCCAGTCAGCTAGCTGCAAACAAGGTTTACATGGTTATTGTTACAAGAAATCCTCAAATTGCAATTGCATATCAGTACATATCCCTTTATGATCAAGGAAGTCCTTGCAAATCAATGTACCAAGCAAACTGGAATTTATACCAAGTCAGTGGAAACAGATCGCAAACTGTTCATTGCATGTGAAATATTATGCAAAGCACAGCTAAAAGTCTTCCAGTTGATGGAACAGTAGTGGCCAGTTCAAGAAAGCTGTGGATGTCAGCAACAGATCAAAAAACAGTTTGACTACGAATCACTGATCGGCAAAATGCTGAGCACTGGAAACATCAAAAAATAAATAAATAAATAATGCCGGAAACACAGAAGGGTAGAAAAATTAACTTTAAGCATTTCCCCAATGTAGGGAGGGGGAAGCCCCCACACCCTCCAGACTTATATATGCCAGTTCCATGACTGCACCAAGAATAAGAAAGAGGCAATCTCCCTTTTGTTTGTCTTTTTCAGATTTTCACGGTTAGGGGTCGCCACAGCGGAACTCCGGTCTGCTAATGATTGGCAGTAGATTTTTTATGGTGGCAAGTTGCCAGCCCGACGCCCAACTTTCAGCGAAGGCACGCCCATTCACGCATGCCTTTCAGAGGCCACTCGACCAGAGGGAGGACATGCAGACTCCACACAGAAGGCACTCCAGCTGTGAATCAAGCAGGAGAACCTCTTGCTGTGAGGCAACAATGCTGCTACTGTACCACCACGGTTTTCACAAAGAAAGAAGTAAATCACTGCTGCAGCCCACATAAAAATCACACCAGCAATGATTTCCTATGGAAAACACTGTTTCTATCATCATTTTCTTCTGGCAATTGACACTCAAGGAATTTCACCACAATTACAAAAAATTCAGTTCAGTGGAACCTTTCTCAAAAACTGTCATAGTAAAAATGTTGGCAACCACTGACAACTATCAGATACTGCTATAAGTAGTCACAGATAAAATAAGGAATGTTTCTGTAGTGTATCAAAATAACATATAAACCCAGTCAAGTGAACAAGTGAGCAATGGGTCCATACAGTATAAATAAAAGATGCAAAATAAACTTCTAATAATCAGCTGTCACGATGCCTGAAGAGCAATACACAAACACAGATATCTCAAAGATAAATGACTCTAACAGACACAGAGACAGTAGTCAGATCTACTTCAGAAGACTGAAAAACAAAAGACTGAATCGAAAAATACTGAAAACATTTGTAATGCAGGGGGGCATGCCCTCCTGCACTCCTCATGTGGGGGCTGCACCCCCCCACACCCCTACTAACTATATATACCAACTCCAATATTTCATAACAATGGAGAAGGGGCAAATTTCATCCTTCAGTATTTTGAGTTTTCAGTATTTTGAGATTCAGTCTTTTGTTTTTTCAGTCTTCTGAAGTAGACCCCAGTAGACAGATTTTGTAATTATTTTCTTCTCCAGCAATCTGAACAAAGGGTGAAATGGCATTTATGAAAATGTACTTTTTTTTTAAATATGGTTTGCTTAGGTTTGTCCAAATAGCTTTTGGCCAGATGTTAGTGGATGCCTGAGAAGAAAACCTACTTTATATGTATTATATTACAAATACAAATCACAGTATTGCATTATACAAAAATAAACAAATATACACATATAGTACAGAATGAGTACAATGAAATACAGAAATACAGCTAAGCAAAATATAATGCAGTAAATTTGATTATGCACAATCAAAAACTTTGTTTGAATGTTTGAAATATTTGTGTGAAATATTATACAATAAGTCTGAATGTTATATGACCTCACAAATCACAATGTTACAGATCAGAATCACTTGAAGAGGTTGTACATTGGACTGTGGCATGGCATAGATAAGAAATGTCACACCTTCATAGGATGAGGTACAGGTATACACAGCGACTGTGGCATGGCATAGATAGAAAATGTCACATCTTCATAGGATGAGGTACAGGTATATGCAGGGACTGTGGCATTGCATAGATAGGAAATGTCACACCTTCATAGGATGAGGTGCAGGTATACACAGGGACTGTGGCATGGCATAGATAGGAAATGTCACACCTTCATAGGATGAGGTACAGGTATACACAGGGACTGTGGCATGGCATAGATAAGAAATGTCACACCTTCGTAGGATGAGGTACAGGTATATGCAGGGACTGTGGCATGGCATAGATAAGAAATGTCACACCTTCATAGGATGAAGTACAGGTATACACAGGGACTGTGGCATGGCATAGATCGGAAATGTCACACCTTCATAGGATGAGGTACAGGTATACACAGGGACTGTGGCATGGCATAGATAGGAAATGTCACACCTTCATAGGATGAGGTACAGGTATACACAGGGACTGTGGCATGGCATAGATAAGAAATGTCACACCTTCATAGGATGAGGTACAGGTATACACAGGGACTGTGGCATGGCATAGACAGGAAATGTCACACCTTCATAGGATGAGGTACAGGTATACACAGGGACTGTGGCATAGCATAGATAGGAAATGTCACACCTTCATAGGATGAGGTACAGGTATACACAGGGACTGTGGCATGGCATAGATAAGAAATGTCACACCTTCATAGGATGAGGTACAGGTATACACAGCGACTGTGGCATGGCATAGATAGGAAATGTCACACCTTCATAGGATGAGGTGCAGGTATATGCAGCGATCTGGATGGTCTGAAAACAGAAGTGAGGAAAGCAAAGTGTAGACTTGTTTTGCTCATCTGGCTACTAAAACTGGTGTGATCAGGTACATGTGAAATGGATGGGGCAGTTACAAAGAAAAATTAAAGAATGAAGTTTCATTCAAATATTACTTTGAATTATTAATTGAGGGAAGGAGAGATTCTGCTGAAAGGAATGTTGTGCGTTTGATACTAGATTAAGGACCTGTTTGAAAAATGCATTAGTCTAGAAAAGTGGTTTATTAGGAGCACCATATAACAAAAGTATGCATTTATGAAGACAAGTATCTGGAGGTAAATAGGCAACTGAATATAACTATATATAACTATTTACAGTTCTATACAAAATGCATTTATATAAGGGTAATTGAATCAGGCCATCTCTATGAAGAAAATGTAAGTTAACTCTTAAGTTGTACTTTAAGGGGAAGGACTTTGCTCAGCAGTGTTATAGCCTTTGAATTTAACCAGTGTTTAAAACACTGTTCTGGGCCTGTTATATCATTTTAATATAACCAGTGTTTAAAGCACTCTTGTAGGCCTGAGTATTTATAAACAGTGTGCAAAGAGATATGCAAACATCCTGCAGAGTATATGTTGTATGGTGACACCCACTCCCCGACTATGAACTTGAATTGGGATGGTGAGTTCCAGTGTATTACTGCCATCCCATGTTTTTGAATGGTTTAGAAGTGAGCACACTATACCATTTTGTGCTAGGTGCTCATGTGCTGAAGCTGTGTTACAGTGCATTGTACCAACACAACAGTGTACAGTACAGTAAATACAGGCAGTTCAATAAGGTGGTTAATGTGCTCCATTGAGCTACATGTGGTGTGTAACAGCCTGTAAACAGAACATTTATACAACAGCACATAGTCCCATAGTAACATACAATATACCTTACAGAGCTGCCTGGTACTAGTGCACTGTTGGATGACATCTTTGCCATCTTGTCTAGGAGTGATTTATAAGAAACGTTCACTCACCTGACCTGACAAAGAACCAGAAGTCATAAGCATATTATGATAATGAGATGATTAGGTGCTTTGCATAGTCCCACTGGCAGGAGAGAATTGACATCACTGTATGACAATGGAAAAATTTAGTTGTGATAGCAGGTTTGCCTGCATTACAGTGGACTCTTTTTTTTTCAGTAGATTTTTATTTAATAACACTAATTTTTTGCTTATTTCTGTCAGATGAACAGCATATTAACAGAGATGAGGGATAGCCCACCGGCTAAGGGCAGTGCCATCAGGCAGTTCATAACTCCCACTGGGACTAGCTGATACTCTGCTGTGTATATTTTCAAGAATAGTGGACATCCCGGGAATGGGATGAGCTGCACAGGTACTCCATGCAACATATAAATATCTGCATGATAGAGTAAGCACACACAGTGGAATAACTCAACTGCTCTGCACCATGCTGTGTTTATGAATTACACCCACAGTGTTTTTCTACAATGTTAATAGCATTTAATCAAATAATTTCATAAGGCACTTAGTTTTATAGGTGTCTTGCCTAGTTTTTGAAAACAGCATCAGAATAAGGGTTGCTGGTATTGGTTGTTTTGATAATGACCTTGATGAACAAAAAGATTTTACAGGGTGACATATTTATATAGGAATCTGTGATTAGTGCTTAAATGAAAGGAATGCAGGCAACTTTGAAAGTTGCAGAAGATAACATTATTTAACAACACAATGCAGTGGTGAGTGTTTATTTTTATTTTTTGGCTTAACTATGTAGTTTGTTTATGTTCTGTTAGTAGACTCTCTACAGACTGAGACAGAAAATATTGCAACGAATAAGTAAGTAGCATAGTTTTGGCTGCTGGTTTTAGAAAGTGCCTAACTCTACAAAGGCTACATTGTTCAATATTACATTTTTTACTATGGTTGTTGAAAATTTATCAGTATCATGAGGTACTGTGTCATACTGAAGTTTTTGGTTGCAATCTAAGTAACTGTAATGTTTTAGAATCAAACAGAAAAGTGCTTCCAACAGCAGAATTGCACCACACAAATCGAAAAACCTTCAAACACTCTGTAGACAAGAACAATATTTGTTGAATGCTTTCATCTCCAACTGTGCAGGATACTTCTTCAAGGTCTTAAACATGTTTTGAGATGAAATAAGATTTCAGTTGTGATACACAATGTATCCATATATACTCATCTAATCCAGGTATTCACCCAGAATTGAATTTCATTTTCCAGTCATACTCTTTCTATAAAGGACTGTTCAAGTTATCTCTTCTGATACTTTAGCATTAAACAGATCCCACAATCTCAAAATGTCACTCCTAAGAAGGGGGTAGGGGTCCTACAAGACAATTTGTTGTGTGCTACTAACATCTAGTATCCAAAAGTACAATAACAACTACTTCTATAAATGTTCAAAAGCTAAAGGATATAAGGTTCCTATGCTGACTATCTAACATGTCTCTTTTTGATATAAAATGTGGTGCCAACCTATTTTATTTGGACCAAAAGTTGCTGTTCTTTTTAGACTAGGTTAATAGTTAAATGTGGAATATCCTTGACATATGTTTCTGAATTTTACAAATTTTTATTGTCATACAAAAACAATGTTTTCATATTGCTTTAAAATTATTCTCTTTGCTCAGTGCCTCAAGATTAGTGAAGTGTGCGTATCAGGACAATAAGTAGAATATTTCTTTAAAGGTCTGCACTCACACATACTATAGCTTTCATCTTAATGTTTCACTGATACCAGTTATATGATTTGATTTCAATTTTAAGTTTCATTCTTTCTAGGCATTTTATTTATTCATTTGTCTTTACTGAAGAAGCTTATATGTCATGTGAAAGCAGTCAGCAACAGTTTGGGCTCTTACCAAGAGCTGCCTTTTATGGAATAAACACAAATATATTTATTTTATTTATTTAACATTTGTTTATCAGGAAAGTCTGACTGGGACAGAGCCAATTTTCAGTGGAGGTCCGGGGAGAAACATTTCAGACATATCTTTGAAATTTACTGAAATAATGTGAGTGCTGGAGCTGTTTTCTTTTTTTTTCTGATGCAAGTGTATCCACCAGTCGCTGGTAAACCCTTGAATACCTACTACAGAATATATAATGTTAAATCCAATAGTAAATTTTATGATATTTAAACAAGTACATCTACACATACTTATATAGTATGTTTTAATCATTTAACAGTTTTACATAAAGGGATGCAAAAAGAATAAAACAAGGTATCACATAAAGCTTTGGAGAAAAAGTATACTCAAATAAGAGTTTATTTGTTTACTGCCTTTTTTTCATCACTCACAACCTTCCATCAGTCAACCACAGAAAGAAAACATAGAACAGGAAATTATTCGACTTGGCTAGAATTGAAAGATCAAAATGAGATGCAGTGCCTTCTGAAGAAATAAATGAATGAATTCCATCTGATGAAATGTTTCATGGTGGAGAGCACCTTGTGAGGTTTATTTCATTAACTGATACAAGTGCAGCTGTAGTTGTTAATACCTCTCTCTCAACGATGAAATATTTTGTCTACTCCTACTCTTTTCAACAGATATTTTCTTCTGTAAGATGCTGGTCTCTGATCTTAAAGTGGATACATAAGGAAATAGTTTTGTACAAAATCTTTAGTGAATGTCAAATTTATTAAATTTTAATTTTACTTAAATTTTACTCAAATGGCATCAGAAATACTCAGTCTAGGGATATAAACCTCTTCTGCAACATTAACACAATGTTTTGGAGGGACAGGTATATTTCACAGATAATCCCTTCCACATAAAACAAAGTTCATCCCTGTCCATTTTCAAGGACAACTTAGATCAGTGGATGAGAAACAGAAAATTTATCCCAGGACTGCCACCTTTACTACTAATGGACAAATGGAGTTCCTAGATGCTGTATTCTATGCATGCTCCCTCTCAAATTAGGGCTCCTATTACAAGAGCGAATGATAGAAATAGCGAATGTTCATTTTTCAAACCCAAATGCATGAAACCACAGAATATCGAAGGAACGGATCAGTGAATTTTTTCCCAGGGAAAAAAATTTGCTGGGTCGCTCTCCAGACTTTGCTGTTTTCTTCACTGTGGTGCAATTTTGGAGTTAGTATATTTAAGGTGGGGGGCACAGAACCCCCACATCAGGGGCAGCCCCCCCACTTTATGTTGCCTGTACATTCTTTTTCTTTTTTTGGATCAGCAAATTTTTTCCCCTGGGAAAAAATTTGCTAATCCGTTCCTTCGAACTTTTGTGGTTTTGTGTATTTGGGTTCGATAATAGATCGTTCACTATTTCTAGTGTTTGATCATATAATATGAACCCTCAAATTATGCATGGCATGCTCTCAGTTATTTTCATTAGGAGTAATATATAATTATTGCCCATGGGATGGGTATGGCCAATCTATAACCAAATGGAATAAGTTATTTATTTTGAGCTCAAAAGGGGAAATTGGATGGTCTAAAATGGCCCGCAAGGGCGACTAGCCTAGTACTTACCTATGAACCTATGAGCCTATTGTTTAAATAGCAGTTGTGTAATTGCTGCAACTGTCTTTTAAGTTTACTTGACTTAAGATACAAATTATGTAATAAATAATGAGCACATTTCAAAACAAAAAAGTTCTAAGTCTCATGGGGTATCTATTGCAGAATTCATGGTGTGGTTGGGATTTACATGTCAGTATTGTCAATGACGCATATTTACTTCTGTTTCTTCTACAGCTGCCGCTGAAAGCCATTTTAGAGATCATCTGCTTTTCAGTTTTGTGTAGAGTAAAATGCATGACCTCCTGCTTAATTCCCCCAAAAGAGTATATGTTTCTGAGTGATTAGGAAAAATGAAGTATATAATAAACATAATAATAATAATGCCTAAAAATTATGACACTGAATGTAACAAAATGAGATCTGAATGGATGGACCCAAGTGTTTGTTTTCTATTGCCAGAGGTGAACATATCATACTCAGTCTGGTCAGAATTAGTATTTCCAGGTTTGCCTTGAAAACTACTTTTTGTGTTTTAAGATTAAGGTCAGTGAGAGTAACAAAATAAGGTAATTCCTTAGTACTATGTGGGGTTTATTGTAGTATCACAGGGGCTTTCTATATTTGATCCTAAGAATTTCAAGGCAACTGAGTCTTGCAACCATTTATGTCTTAACAGTAACCACTCAGACTGTCTCCACTCTCTCAAAGAAGGATTGTTACTGTAGTCTGGAGAAAATTTGTGTATATCCATTCAATCACCCAGGTCCCTTTAGAGGGAAATAGTGCGCCACATTGCTTAGGTTGCATGCCTCTCTACACTCTGCAATGTGGAAGTTCTATCATCACATCACCAATCTCTAAATATAGTACCTCTGAATACACAACAGTTGGACAAAAGAGAAAGGGATTAAAAAAACATGTTTTCCTGTTTATTCTGAGTAATTTGGCCTCAGAGCATACCTCTCAACCTCTTAGTGTGAAAAGTCTAGATAAAGCCGAAAATAATGGGGGGACTAAGGCATAAAAATAGGTACAGACGACAGAATAACGGGATTTATGTTACCCTGCCTTTTTGGAGGGATGTGAAGTCTGAAACATAAAGTTATGTCATTATTTAGTGCCTTCAATCCTCAGTGATATGTCAAAAAAAAACACAAATTGTATGAAGAACAGACCAAAAATATGAGACAAAAATCCTGACATTCTGTGAAAATCTGGACACTTGAGAGATATTCCTCAGAATAACCACTGAATGCACTATACAATAGTTCAAAGCTGACATAGTGCAGTGTCAACATTGCAAGTGCTCAACTGAGGATATGTGACACTTTTAAGAGGGGGGAATGGTATATCACGAAGTGTAATGTTCTTGCTAAGTTCTAATGCAACAGCATTGAGAATTATGCACTGTCCAATGATTATGTACTCTCTGTCTAGCAAATCTCTCAACTATCTTTTGATATGCCTTTGTGTCTGCAAGCTTGTCTGTTATTCTGCATTGTTCCTCCAAATCTTCATCCGGACTTTCTGCTTTGTTTATATATCATACTCTATTGATGTTAGTTATTTTATTTATAGTTACCTTGAAGCTTTGTTCCTTTGCAACACTTTGCTTTTTTGGTGGTTTGCTTTAACACATAATGCTGGTCATAATTCATTTCAGGATTTCAAATATGTTACATATGTACACTTGCATCAATTTTCTATTAATATGGATGTAATAATAACTTGAATGTATACTATAGATATAGTGTCTGTGTGTGTGTGTGTGTGTGTGTGTGTGTGTGTGTGTGTGTGTGTGTGTGTGTGTGTGTGTGCGTGTGTGTGTATGTGTGTGTGTGTGTGTATGAGTGTGTGTCTGCCTGTCTCTATGTCTATGTGATATATAAACCTTGTGTTTTGATATACTTTGCTTTCCTGTTGGAAGCTTTTATTATTTCCTTTCTGTTATGATATAGTTCCACATTTAATCATAAATATCTTATAGCAAGGAAATGTATTTTCAGTTCTTGGTCAATGAAGGACTTTTTTTATTTCTAAATTTCCATATTGTGACATTGAAAAGTGAATATAAATTGGTTTCTAGCACCATATGCTATCTGCATAAGCCATGGTACAGATAGAAATTGTATTATGCATTCAGAACTCATTATCCATTTATAACAAACCTCTCAACTAAACTCCCACATAGGCAATGCACAGCCACTAAATTATGTAAGAGGATTTTGGTTGCAAAATAGAAAAGATTGATTTTCTTGTATGAAATATAAATTGTGCAAGAGAGAAATAGAAATGCAAAATGTATGGCTATGGATTGATAAGCTTTAACAAAGTATTGCACAGAACAAAAATAATGTGCTATCAAAATCTACAAAATATGAATACGCATAGATCATACTATATCATTTATTTTGTAACTGACTGCAAGGCAACTGCCATATGTCAGTTAGTAGAAACACTGAAACACATACTGGTTTGTAGATTTGTTTCTGTTTCCACTACGGGCACTTAAAATGCAATCTATAAAATTGTAAACACTAATACTTCCCATTAAAATAAAAAAGAGAATGTGTGTATGTTTTCACTGGAAAACAACTTGCGTAAGTAACTTGAATACATTAAGTGTATTTTATTTAGCCATTCCTTTCTACATTTAAAGTTGAATGAAGGAAAGCTTTATTGATATCATTGTTATTACAATGTTAGGCAATAAGGAACTCTGCTTGAAAATCGTGTTGGGAGCCAGTATTTTCTGACCATCACACGTGGCATTAGTTTCAACATTTAAATGATGAATCAGTTTGCTTTGTGCAGAATTTTCATTTCTTATCCTCTTTGAACATCACTAAGACTTTTTGTTATGGCTCTGTTCAGGCCCACTGACCAGAGCTATATACTGGCTATTACCACATCCCTGCCACTAGTGCTGTGGAGTTAACATGTTTTAGTGCAGTGTACATTGCAGTCATGCATTTTGATCCAAAGTTTATGATTTATACTGAGCACATTTTTGCGTGGTGTTGTGGTGACAGCATTTCATCTGGCCATACAATGAGAGGTTCGTATATGATGGTGTGATGTCTTTTGCAAATACTTTGCTGAAAGGCACTCTTTCATAATTGGTTGCAACATTAGTGACACTGTGCCTTAATGTCTAGCTTTATGTTTCTGATAAAATAAAACAGTGATGTGGTGAGTACTACTGCATGGTACCCAATCCATCCATCTCTTTTCTGGACATTCATTTCCTCTTGCCTTTTTCTGTCTCTCCCAAATCTTCACCAGATCATTTTCTGTTTTCCTGTATATGGGCCTGACCTGCTGTAATCTGCTCTCTTTGACCTTCCCTGCAGCTAGTGCTAATTTGGATTCTACTCTTGTGTCCTCATTTCTTTATCTGGCCCACAGTCTGCACCCCCACCCATCTCAGGCACTTCGCCTCCATCACCTCAAGCTTCTTCACCTGCTGTGCATTTACTGTCCAGGTTTCTGTACCATGCAGAAGTACTGGTCACACAATTACTTTGAACGCCTAACTTTTCATCTTCTTTGTCATTCCTCTGTCACATTCTACCTGTGACCCTGTCTGCCAGTTAGTTGCAGTCTCTTTGATATTAGCTTTGATCTTCTCATTCAGACTTTCCTTCTCCTCAATCACTTCTCCGAGAAATGTGAAGCATTAACATGTTCAGCTATTTTATTTATTTGCAATTTGTTAACTGGGAAAGTCCATTGGGCCGAGATGACCCCTTTTTCAATGGAGGCCCAGGGAGAAATGCTCCATGTATAGACATAAAAAGCAAAAAGTGACAGAAGTTAATACACACAATATTAAATACAATAATTAAGCAAGAAGTAGCACAAAAATTAAACAAAGCAAAAATTAACAAAGCTCCATGTACAGAACATGAAAAGCAAAAATCAACAGGAGTTAATACATGTATTATTAAATACCAAAATCAGGCAAGAGATATACAAAAATTAAGCAATGCACAAATAGATGTAAGAGGTATAGGTAGTGGAGGAATAGGAAGGCTGGAGTTAAGTGGAAATTATGTTAAAAGGAAGGGAAGAGGGAGTAATTAGGCTGAAGCTAAGAGGGGTGTGAGTAGGAGCTCTCACAGGTAGGAAAGAGGTAGGAATGGAGCAGGGTCTTGAATGAGGAGAGGATCTGGGTAGTTCAGATATGGGGGGGGGTGAGTTCTATTTTTGTGCTTGGGAAAATGACAATAGAAGTTGTCCAGGGGTAAGTAGGGGTTTGTAGACATTCAGATGGCTTGAAGATGAGTTTTTGAGCAATACAGAGCAGAATGTAAGTGAGATAGTTAGGGAGTTCTATCCAGTTTAAGTTGTGTAGGGCATCACAGTGGTGAGATGAGGATTTGGAACTGGTGGAAAACTTAGACGTTATGTTATAGCATGAAGCTAGTTTGGTCTTAAGGGTTGTTTGTAGGTTGGTGAGAAGAGGGGCTCTGTACATGAGACAGGGCAGGAGGTAGCTTGTAGAGAGGGTAAGCTTTGCTGAGGGGGTAAGGTAACACTGGTGACGATATAGCATTCCGAGTTTCTGGTGATTTTGATTTTGATTCTGATTTTCCCTTCTATCTCATTTTCAATTCTGATGAAGCCCTTTTTGGGATGAAAGCACTCAACTATTAGTGTGCTTGACATTAAACATTGGCATTCTTCACTTTAGTGGATTTCTTTTGCTGCTTTGTGCCTGCATTGTTTGGAACTGCTCAGTTGGTCTGCTCCATGCTTGAATTATTATTTTTTTCTGTCAGAATTGTTTCCTTTTCATTTGTGTTAGTTTGCAATTTTTCTGCTGCCATAACAACTGTCTTGTCCATACTTCATTTCATACCACATGCCTGCAGTTTTGCATTCTGTTTCCCTATCATTTGCTGAAGATTTTCTTCATGGTCTGCTTGTACTGCCACATCATCTGCATATAGCAGCTTCATTAACTGGCCAACTCCAAACTATGCGCCATTGTAGTGAAACACCAATATGGACAGCAGTTTTCTCAGAGCTGAATGCTGATATACCCCACTTCCACATGGTAGCCCTCTGATATTCTGAATATTGTTTGTATTTGTCATTGTGTCCTTCCACATAGCCTTCACTAACTCCACCAATGTTTCCAGGTCTTCCAGGTCTTCGTACTGATGGACAGGACTGCCCAGTTCAGCTTTCTTGTGACTGTGTCATGAAGTCTCTCCACGTGTATGAATGCCAAGTTGACCCTTTCCTCATCTCTATCTTCTGCTGCACAATCTATCTCCCTGCAAACATCACTTTGATTATAGTGCATCCTAATCTAAATCTGAACTGCTTATCTCCTATCTTAATTTCTACTATTTTTGTATTCATTAATTTTTCATGCGGTATGGCAGAAGTTTGATAAGTCTGTACTGTCCACAGATGTGAACTTACCCTTTGATCTTATACACTGGCACTAGAATGCTTATTCTCCAGTCATCTGGGATATACCTTTCTCGACATACTGCTATGAATGGGGGCCGCTGTGGTGGGGGTGGCTGCTGTAGGGGATGGCCGCAGTGGTGCAGAGGTTAGCTTTGTCACCTGACAGCAAGAGGTTCCCTGGTTTGATTCTGGGCTGGGGTGTCTTCTGTGCAGAGTATGCATGTCTTCCCTGTGGTCATGTGGGTTTCCTCCATGTACTCTGGTTTCTTCAAACATTCCAAAGACCTACAGTAGGTGAATTTGACACTCTAAATTTGACATAGGTGAGAGTGTTTGCATGAG
The DNA here is from genome assembly GCF_019279795.1 of Protopterus annectens. Taxonomy (NCBI): domain Eukaryota; kingdom Metazoa; phylum Chordata; order Ceratodontiformes; family Protopteridae; genus Protopterus; species Protopterus annectens. The sequence goes on along the minus strand of NC_056745.1, from coordinate 1,435,082,682 downwards.
TAAGTGGTATGAATGAACTACTGCGGCAGGGCTAGCCACCTGGTGGTGTAAACCTTGGCTCAAGATGATTATCACTGCAGAAGTGACACCCTGACCCCAAGTGCAAAATGGGAAAAGTGGTTGAGGATGGATGGATGCTATGAACCCTCAAGAGCCATCTCTCCCCTAACTCAACCAACATCTTGATCATATCTGCTGTGACCTCATATGAGCCTGTTACTTTAGCTGATTTTATTTCTTTAGTGTTGTTCTTATTTCTTCTAGGTGGACTCTTTTTCATCATAGGCTGTGTCTGAAGTAGTACAACTTACTCATTCAGAAGCTGCTGGTACTACACCTTCCACCTGTATTGATGACATGTGGTTAATGGCTTGTTGCTGACATACCTTCTGAATGGTATCTGATGGTTTCCTTCTTAAAAGGTTCATAGGTTTATAGGTGTTTACTGGGCTATTGATCCAAAGGTCTCTATAAGCCTAGCTATGTGTATGCTATATAATACTAGAGAAACCCAATATAAAGGATCTTGCCTAAACTTAAGATTTTAGTTAGCAATGACTAGCCATATCTAGGAGAGTCATAGGTGAAATCCCCATCAGGAATTCACAGTTTCCCATCCAGCCATCCAGACTACTCTTAAGCAGGATCACAGAGGGGCTTCATTTGATGTGAATTAGTAGCCTATTCCAGAGGAATGGCAACTTCTGAGAGACATATCTGTCTCTCCAGCAGGTCTTATTTATGTTGCAGGGCACTTTAGGTCTCTGGAGCGAGTGACTCTTGTCCCATTTCAGTTGCGGATGTGCAACATTTCCATTAGGTTTGGATCTGAGATTGTTCTGTATGGCAGGCACAAGTCTCCTTTAAGTAGTCTATATGCTACTGAGTACAGTGACAGTGACTTCAGTCTGTCAATGTATGACATGTGCTGGAGACCCTGAATCTTTTTGGTTAGAAATCTCTGAGCTCTCTCAAGTTGCTGCAGGTGTCTGGTAAAGTACATACATATATATAAATATATATATATATATATATATATATATATATATATATATATATATATATATATATATATGTATATAGTAAGGCTACAAAGAGTTTTGTGTGCTTCCCTAATTTTAGCTGGAATAATACCAACTTGCATGCCATATCATTTGAGGTAATTCCAACTGAAGTATCAATTATGTCATAAGAGGAGTTTTGTTTGACTCGGGATGAATCCTCATCGTCAGTCTTTGGTCTGAAAGCCATACACCATTTTTTTTTATCAAGACTGAGGAGTAGAAATTGTCCTTTATCCAGGTTTTTGAGATTGCTACAATATGGGGATGTTCTGCAACTATCCAAGCTTCGATTTTTATTCATTTGTTTGTGATGCTGCATTGAGGTAGGGTATTTTTAAGGTCTGTGATTCTTAGTGAGAAGGTTGTACTGAAGTCAAGTTTGGTTGCATGCTACACAGGGCTTGAATTGGTATGAATGTCACCTACTTTGAGGAGTTTCTTTGCTAGGTAATACAGTTTAAACAGTAAATGCTTAAAATGATTTTTAGTAAATGTGATATTTTGTAGAAAGAAAGGTTGCCTTACATATTGCCTTTGAGTAGTATAAGTAAACATATTAATATAAACATTAAAACTCAGTGACGTTCCTATTTCAATAGCGAGTGAAACCAGGTACCACATTCAACTTCCTTCAGCACAATTAGAAGCAAAAAACAATTCAACCCTGATAAGTTTACCTCTGATCTTAACAGCTGTTCCTGGGAGCATCTCAAACAACTGTGATTAGATGAGGCAGTACTGTCCTTCAACAACACCTTTCTCGAGATTCTCAATACCCACCCCCCCAACCAGAAATATTACAGTATATTATATATATATATATATATATATATATTTATATTTATATAATTTATATATATATATATATATATATATATATATATATATATATGTATGGGTTCCCTACGTTGGACCAAAAGCTCGGAAGATCAACAATCACATCATCGATGCCAGAAGACCAACGGAGCAGGTAACCGACAACTTATAATCCCGACAGTGAAAACACTGACATGGAACGACTCGGTAAGTGTGCGATAGTGAGAGATTTAGGGTTAGGGTGAGAGTAAGGTGTGTGTGCAATAGTGAGGGATTTAGGGTTAGGATACATGTAAGGTAAGTGTGTGATAGTGAGAGACTTGAGGGTTAGTGGTGGATTAAGTGAGTTAGGGTTAGGGTGCGTGTAAGGTAAGTGTGCGATAGTGAGGGACTTGAGGGTTAGGGGCAGATTAAGTGAGTTAGGGTTAGGGTGCGGGTAAGGTAAGTGTGCGATAGTGACGGACCTTAGGGTTAGGGTTTGGGTTAAGGTTAGTGCATAGATAGTTGTGTGTAAGGTGTAGTGTAGGTTTTTAAGTTGTTGGTGTGCTTGTGTTGTGTGTGTGTTGTGTGAAACAGCGAACGTTTTGTTTTGTTAACTGTCAGTATTGTGGTTTGTCGAGCATGTGCACTTTCGTGTTTTTGCGGTTTCATTCTTGTGGTGTTGGTGTTGTGGGTGTCATTGTTGTGTACTGTCGGTCTAACGTAGGAGACCCATATATATATATATATATATATATATATATATATATATATATATATATATATAATATATATTAGAATAGTTGCTTTTCTTAAAAATATTCAATTTTATTTATTCTGCTGCATTTATTACTGCTTGGTAGTTGCCTGATTAAATTGTAACTGTTATTCTAAGTGTTTTGGTTTAAGCACTTGGGCTCCATACAGGTTGTTTTACATTAAGAAGGTTTGTGGTCTGCACTGTTGTGGCAGGACAGGTAGCTTACATCCTTCTAAACTGGGAATTGCTGATTGAAGGCCCAGTGTCTGCTATTCTAAAAGTGTATTAGTTCTGGCTTAAGAACTTGGGCTTCAGGCCAGTTATTGTATGTTAAGAGGGTTTGTGGTCTGCACTGTTGTGGGAGGAGAGGCTGGATTCTACCCTTCTGAGTTGGGAATTTCTGGTCACAGGCTTATTGTTCCTGCTTCTTCGAACCGTTTCTTTGTGAAATTGGTGCGCCTTGCTGCTGTAGCATAGATCAGATTCAGGCCTGCTGAATCTAGCTTTGTTTGTATAACTTGAGCACTGATCCAGGCCATCATTTTTTGGAGAAGGTTCCCCTGCACCCTAGTAGCAGGAGTGTGCAGTTAGAACTTACCTGATTGAAGACTGCTGGAACAGGGCTCAGTTCTGAGATTTTTTTTCAAGTTAATTGGGCAACTTGTTTAAATCAGTCTGTTTGTTTTCTATTGTTTTATATATATAAAAAAAAATTATTTGCACTTTATTCATCTGCTTTTACTATATTTGTGTTTCTTCCTACTTTATTACTAGGGGCATTGACTACAACTCTGATTTGTGATATATAACAGTAAGTACCCTTTTCTGTGCATTTAAAGTGTTTTTTATTGTATTTGCTTTATTTTGTGAAAAAATAAGCAAAAAAAAAATACTTGTTTTCCATCTTTCTAAGCTAGTATAGTCCAGTTTTCAGATTAGTGCTGAATTCAGGGCTGTTTTACAAATCTCTGTGTTTGCCCATACCTTACTTGGATAGAAGGAAGTTTCTCTGTTCTCCTGTGAGAGAGGGGAGCTTTGAGCTCTGAGCTCTGTAGCTCTGTTTCTGTAGGCTACACACTAAAGTGCGCTAGCCGATTTAAAGCATTTATAGCATTTACTGTCTGTTTTTTTCCTTGTCTCTGTAATAAAACAAAAAAAAATCTCTTGTTTTCCCGCCTTACTGAACTAGAGTAGTCCAGTTTCAGAGTTGCTGATCCCTGGGCCTTGTTTTTAGTTCCTGTTACTGACCCATTGCCTTATTAGGGAGGAGGGAAGCTTCTTTGCTTACCAGTGGGAGTGGGAAGCACTGAGCAGCCTTTCTGTCCGATTTGGTGAAGTTTCAGCCAGAAACTAGTAGTCCATTGGTCGTTTTGGGCCAATTCCTAGCTCCTTTCAGCCCCCTGCTATAAAACACGCTAAACACGCGTTTTCCAGCTTGTACCAACTCAGCACAGATCCTCGTGGTGGCCTGCAGAGTGATCCAAGCAGCAGAGAGCTAAAAGAGTGACTTTCTACCAGATATAAGCATTTTTTGTGGCTTTCCCACTGTTATTTAAGCTAGCGACTGCATTTCGCCTATTTTATTGCTACTTTAAGTGATTTCTGCATTTTACACTGTTTATTGCACTTTAAGTTACTAATTGTTGCAAATTGTTTCTGTAGGCTACACACTAAAGTGCGCTAGCCGATTTACAGCATTTATAGCATTTACTGTCTGTTTTTCCTTGTCTCTGTAATAAAACAAAAAAAATCTCTTGTTTTCCTGCCTTACTGAACTAGAGTAGTCCAGTTTCAGAGTTGCTGATCCCTGGGCTTTGTTTTTAGTTCCTGTTACTGATCCATTGCCTTATTAGGAAGGAGGGAAGTTTCTTTGCTTACCAGTGGGAGTGGGAAGCACTGAGCGGCCTTTTTGTCTGATTTGGTGAAGTTTCAGCCAGAAACTAGTAGTCCATTGGTTGTTTTGGGCCAATTCCTAGCTCCCTTCAGCCCCTGCTATAAAACACGCTAAACGCGCGTAAGCGCGATTTAGCGGAGTTACCACTGTTGCACACAAGAGCAGCGGTTAAACAAGGTTAAACTATTTGGGCCATCTAAATTCCACTCTTCCAATTTTCCCTTAAAACTACCTTCCTCGAGCTGTACTGCTGATCTAACCAGCATATCCTATAACTGAAAAGTTCATCTCTACTTGATTCCCAAGTAGACTATTCTCTATCTGTAAAGCCTAGCACTTACTCCTACAGTACTTGCACCTTGATAAAGCACTCTTATTATAGATAGTACCCCACCAGCCTAAAACCCACTTCCCGGAGTCCTTTGAAAGTCTCTTTATCTACTACTTCTAGTATGTCGAGGGATCAGTTGCTAGTGTCCTCTCCAGCTCAACTGGTGAACCTGGGAATATTGAGGCAATGTTACAACTGCCTCATGTACACAGACAATCCTCTCCTTCTCCCACAAAACACAAATACATGCGAGAGATGCAACTATACGGCCAAACTGGAGGCTGAGCTCTCTCAACATAGGACTGGCAAGACCAGACAGGAGGAGAAGGTAACCACACACAATACATACCCAGTCACACATGGTACCATCACAACTTCAAATCATACACATACTCACACAAAGACATACTCGAGGCTCTGATCAAAAATTTACCAAAACAGCAGAGGCCACCAAAGCAGACACCCAAACAACTACCACCTCACGACCCAACACATGCAACACATAGACCACACAGTCAGAGTGTCAAACAGTCACAGCCCTTAAGGCCAAACAAAATGCCAGACACACTTGTCATTGGTGATTCCATTGTCAGACACACTGGCGTCCGCTCACCAGACTGAGTAAAGAGAAGGTCACAGTAAGCTGCCTGTCGGGCGCTAGAATCTGCCACATAACGCAAGCACTCAGGTCTCTCAACAGCAGGTACAAGTCGACTCAGTCATTGTCCACGCTGGTGTCAACGACCTGAGACGTACCTCCTTGGACTACATGAAAAGGGACATCGAGGAGCTCTCTGATTATGTAGCCCAGGCAGGTATGACCCTGACCTTGAGCAGTATCCTACCTTCACCTAGAATGATGCCACAATACAGTGATAAGATGATCAGCTTTAATAATTGGCTTAAATTCTGGTGTCATTCAAAGGGGATCCAATGTCTGTCTGCCTGGGATGACATGCTGGACAAGCCACGCTGCTTCACAAGGGACGGCTTGCACCTGTCACCCCTGGGCTTCGGATATTGGCAAAGGCTCTTGCCACCCCCATAGTGCCTTTTTAGGCAAGGCTCAAATTCTAAACCTACCACCCTAGAACACCAAAAGGAAAAAACTAAGGGTAATGCTGCTCAATGCCAGAAGTCTCAATCTCAAGATGCACGACTTTCGAGGCCCTTCTCAATATGGAGAACATCGATGTCTGTGCTGTGACAGAAACCTGGTTCAAGGCTCCTGAGAGCACCCCAGCACTAACAGGTTTCACCTCATATCATGCGTTCCGGCCCCAAAATCCGGACAACACCAAGAAAGGAGGGGAGGTGTCCATATTCATAAAGGACACCCACACCTCAAGGTTGGTGGCAACGCGCGATGCATCGGAGACCATCCAGGTGCAATTAACCATAGGCAAGACTGCTCTGCAATTTGTAGCATGTTACAGGCCACCCTCTCAAACTCAGGAACCTCACATGGCCTTCCTGAAAACATTGGAGGGGATAAATATATCTCCAAACACCATCATACTAGGTGACTTCAACTACCCTAATATAGACTGGGAACACTACTCAAGCCCGAACACTCTAACCCAAAGATTCCTGGAGTTCATAAACTCAAATGCCATGGAACAACTAGTCACCATCCCCACAAGAGGAGAAAACATACTTGATCTCATCATCACGAACATGGGATCAAAATGTTCAACACCAAGTATACCCTCACTGGTGAGATCAGATCATAAACTAATCTCGCTGGAGGTCCTCATCCGCCCCACCTGAAACAAAAAGACCACAGTGAAAAACTTCTCAAAAGCCGATTTCACACTTCTAAAAACTAGTGTGGTCTCCTTTAAGGCCCCTGAGCCAGTGGTAAACATTACTCAAACCGCTGAATCACTTACAAATGCCTTCTACCAGCACCTACAGGACTGCATGGATCAGGCAATCCCAAACAAAACTAAGACTCTCTGTACCAAAGGCAAGCGTCCAGTCTGGTGGACCCCAGCCATAAACAAGCTCTACAACAAAAGGAGGAAGCTACTACAAGATAGAGCAAAATCCTTGAAAGGTAAGACACCTTTGATCATTATAAGTAAAAAACTAAGAGCTCTCATAAAATCATCCAAGGCAAATTTTGAGAGAAAAACGCCAAGGACTCTAAAGAGAATCATAAGGCCTTCTTTAGCTATGTTAGAAACCTAGGAGGAAACTCCCAGATATGCTCAGAATTAGTTCAAAATGATGTGAAAATTACTGAACATACACACATTGCCAACATACTGGCTGACAGGTTCAGTGCAAACTTCTCCTCTCCCCAAAGGAGAGATATCTATTCCAGAGGATTGTAGCCCCCCAAACATCTCCAACGCCCAGGTGAGAACTGCCCTCACTAAGGCAAAAAACACAGCATCCATGGGACGGGATGGTGTCCCCGGCTGTGTGCTTCATGAACTCAACGAGGAATTAAACCCACAGTTAGGACAGCTGTTTAATCTTAGCCTCACCTCAGGATATGTACCCAAGGAGTGGCGCACGGCGACTGTGGTCCCACTTCATAAGGGCGGTGCCTCCACAGACCCTGGAAATTACCGCCCCATTAGCTTGACAAGCCTTATCTGCAAAGCCATGGAGAGGATCATAATGGAACTCATAAATAAAGACATAGGAACTTGCAGACTTTGGATCCAACCCAGTTTGGCTTTGTCAAAGGCAGATCCTGCCTCTTAAACTTGGTTGACTTTTTGAGACAGTCACCAAGGCCATTGATGAGGGAAAGGCAGTCCATACAGCCTACCTCGACCTGGCAAAGGCCTTGACACAATACCCCACTCAGGTATCATCGAAAAACTCATCAGCTTGAATGTAAACCCATACATCACAAGATGGGTTGCAAACTGGCTAAGTGACAGAACCCACAGGGTCAGAGTTGCTGGAGCCATGTCAGACTCAAAGCCTGTCACAAGTGGTGTCCCACAGGGCTCAGTCCTGGGTCCACTCTTGTTCAGCATCTACTTTTCTGAAGTACAAGCAAACACAGGAGGGTTATGGCTGACAAAGTTTGCAGATGACTGCAAACTGGGCCATAGTCGAAAACACATCTGACACAGATATCCTCCAGAAGGGCCTCACAGAAACAGATAACTGGTGCCAGAGCCATGGCCTGAAGTTAAACGCCAAAAATGCATAGTCATACCCTTCGGGAAAAACAAGGTTACCCCTAGCTACCATATAGGTGGCAATCCACTGAGCACAGAAAAAGTCATCAGAGATCTGGGGACCCAGGTTGACAGTAGCCTTTCGTTTGACACTCATGTTGCTAAAGTAGTTAGGAAAACCTTCTATATCACCCACCTGATCATGAAGGGATTCACATCTAGATCAAGGGAGGTCATCGTCCCCCTGTACTCATCACTCATTAGACCTATGATTGAGTACAATGCCCCGTTCGGAATGTATCTGACCAGACACCTGCTGCAGCTTGAAAGGCCCCAAAAGTTCCTCACCAAAAGGATAAAGGGTCTCAAAAATATGTCTTATGCTGCCCGACTGAAAGAACTCCAGCTCTATTCAGTCTCATACCGCTTGCTCAGAGGTGACCTGTGCCTGACATATAAGGCCATGTCAAACCCAGATTTGATGAATATGCTTCACCTCAAAAAATCTAGATCCCTCAGAACCACAAAGGCAGGAGACTTAAACCTTGACACGGTTATAAATAGAACGTGCTGGAGGGACAGATTCATCACCCAGAGACTCCCTATGCTGTGGAACAAAATCCCGGTACATGTGAGGCAGAGCACCTCTCTGGCCTTGTTCAAGAGGAATCTTGACCAATGGATGGGAGATTGCAGATATACCCCAGGGATTACTTCAGTGTCACTGCTTGACAGAGGCCCAGCAAAATGATAGGCATAGTTTTTATTCAAACTAAAGGGATGGCGAAAGCCACATAACTATGGGCTAGGCTTATAAATGCCCTTGGGCAGATAGCCTAGTATGAACCTATGAACCTATGAATCTGTCCCTGGAAGAGTGGTTTCAGCCCAGAAATTAGTAGTTTATTGGCCATTTTGGGCTAATTTCTCTCTCTTTCATTTCCCTGCTATAAATACCGCATTTGCCCGGTTTTGCACACCAGGCAGCACCGATTAACTAGGGTAAAACTATTCCCGGCTCCACAAAGTCTCCTCTTCGATTTTTCCCTTGGAGCTAGACAAACTTTCAACTTAAGCACTCAAGTCATTCATTTCTCAGCTCGGCACTTGCTCACAACTCATAGCAAGCACTTATAAACCCTAGCACTAGACCCTCCTGTACTGTACAGAAGGACAAGGCTCTCTATTTGACCTTACCAGCCATCCAGTAAAACAGTTCACTGTACCTATCCAAGCATGTCCAAAGGGCAGTTTCAGGTGTACTCTCCAGTCCAACTGGTGAATCTGGGCATTTTGAGGCAATGTTATAACTGCCTCATGTACACAGACAGCCCTCTCCTCTTACCACCAAACCCTAATACATGCGAGAGATGCAATTATACAGCCAAACTGGAGGTTAAGCTCTCTCAACCCAAGACTGGATCAGACAGTCAAGAGAAGGGAAATACTTGCATCACACCACCAGTCTCACATAGACCCATTAAACCAGCACCGGCAAAAAACATACATAAATACATGAAAACATACTTGGAGGCTCTAAATAAAAATCTGCAAAAGCAACAGAGACCTCCAAAGCAAACATTCAAGCAACCTCCACCCCCCAACACAAACCATGAAACACATACTTCACAAAACCAGTGTGCCATGCAATCACAGCCCTTAAGGCAAAATAACATACCCAACATACTAGTAATAGGTGACTCTATAGTCAGGCACACTGACATCCCATTCACTAGGTTGAATAAGGAAAAGGTTACTGTTAACTGCCTGTTGGGTGCCAGGATCCGCCACATAACACAAGCACTCAGGTCACTCCAGAACAAGTAAAAATATGACACTGTCATTGTCCATGTTGATGTGAATGGCTTGAGCCGTACCTCCCTAGACTACATGAAAAGAGACATGGACGAGCTCTCTGATCACATAGCCCAGGTCGGTATGACCCTGACCCTGAGTAGCATCCTGCCCTCACCAAGAATGATACCACGTATAAAGAAAAAATTCCCGATTTCAACAATTGGCTAAGTTTCTGATGTCATTCAAAGGGGATCCAGTGTCTATCCACCTGGGATGATATGCTCGACAAACCACGCTGCTTCACTAGAGACGGCTTGCACCTGTCACCTTAAGGCTTTCGAATACTGGCCAAGGCTCTTGCCACCCCCATAGTGCCTTTTTTAGGCAAGGCTCAAAAGACAAACCCACCGCCGTAAATAGCACAAGAAACTGAGGGTAATGCTACTCAATGCCAAAGTCTAAACCTCAAAATGCAAGGCTCCAGAGAGCACCCCAGCACTACCAGGCTACAACTCATACCATACATTTTGGCCATAGAACCCAAACTGAAATACAAAAGGCGGGGGTGTATCCATATTCATCAAGGATACCCACACCTCCAGGTTAGTGGCACAGCACGATGCTTCAGAGATCATCCATGTGCAACTAACAATGGACAAAACTAGAATTCAAATTGTAGCTTGCTACAGATCACCCACTATGTCCCAGGACCCCCATTCCGCATTTCTGGAAACACTGGAAAACATAAAGGTTCTACCAAACACCCTAATATTGGGTGATTTCAATTACCCAAACATTAACAGGGAGAACTACTCAAGTACTAGCTCCCTTGCCCAACATTTCCTAAAATTTATAAATTCGAACACCCTGGTTCAACTGGTCAACACTCCCACCAGAGGAGACGAAATATTGGACCTGGTCATCACCAACATGGGCGACCAGTGTTCCACACCAGAGGTCAACCCCTTGCTGGTTAGATCTGTCCATAAACAAATCACTTTGGATATCCACATTCTGCCTCCACCCCCAGACAAGGAAACCACCATGAAAAGCTTTTCAAAAGCAAACTTCACATTACTTAAGACTAAGGTGGGAAGTTTCAAATCCCCCATGCTGAAGGATAATGCTGTCCAAGCTGCAAAATCCTTTACTAATGCATTTTAAGGGCACCTACAAGAATGCATGGATCGTGCCATCCCAAGCAAAACCAAGTCTTACTCCTCCAAGAAAAGGAAGCCAGTCTGGTGAACTCCTGCCATAAACAAGTTATACAATAGAAGGAGGAAACTAGTACAGAAAAGAGTAAAATCCTAAGAAGGGAAGATATCCCTGTTCAGTATCAGCAAGACACTGCAATCCCTCATAAAATCATCCAAGGCGAGCTTCGAAAGAAAAATTGCCATGGATTCCAAAGATAACCACAAAGCATTCTTTAGCTATGTCAAGAATCTAACTGGCAATGCTCAGATCTGCTTGGAGTTAGTGCAGAATGGCACAAAATGCACTGAACTGACCAATATCGACAACATCCTGGCAGACAGGTTCAGCGCAAACTTCACCTCCCTCTCACCCCCAAAAGGGCCCATAACCATAACAGAAGAATGTAGAGTCCATGAAATCATAGACACTCAGGTTAAAACAGCCCTCTCCATAGCCAAAAACACAGCATCAATGGGACCGGACTGTGTCCCAGGCTGTGTCCTACATAAGCTCAAAGACGAAATAACACCTCCCCTAAACACACTGTTCAAACTCAGCCTCTCCACAGGCAAAATACCCATAGAGTGGTGCACAGCAACGGTTATTCTGCTCCACAAAGGTGGAGCCACAACAGACTTCGGGAACTATTGCCCTATAAGGCTGACTAGCTTACTCTGCAAGGCTATGGAGTGCTTCATCGTGGAACTCATTAACAGAGACATTGGGAACCTCCAAACACTGGAACTTACCCAGTTTGGCTTTGTTAAGGGCAGATCATGCCTCCTAAACCTGGTGGACTTCTTTGAGGCAGTTACCAAGACTATAGATGAGGGAAAGGTGGTACACACAGCCTACCTAGACCTCGGAAAGGCCTTCAACACCATTCCCCATTCTGGTATTATAGACAAGCTCACCAGCCTGAACATAAACCCTTATGTCACAAGATGGGTTGCCAACTGGTGCATGGACAGAACCCACATGGTGAGAGTTGTGGGAGCTATGTACGACTCTAAACCAGTTACAAGTGGCATTCCCCATGGCTCAGTCCTAGGACCCCTCCTGTTCAGCATAAACTTCTCAGAGGTACAGGCAAGCACAGGAGGACTATGGCTGACCAAGTTCGCAGACAACTGCAAACTAGGGGCTATAATTGACTCTCCGGCTTACACAGACATCCTCCAAAAGGGTCTCACTGAGACAGATACCTGGTGTCAAAATCATGACCTCAAGCTAAATGCCAAAAAGTGCATAGTCATCCCCTTTGAAAAAAACAAAGTACCCACAAACTACCATATAGGTGGTAGTCCCCTAAAAATGGAAGATGTAATAAGGGATCTGGGGACCCAAGTAGATAGTAATCTCACCTTTGATAATCACATTGCCAAAGTGGTTAGAAAATCTTACTACGTGGTCCACCTAATCACAAAAGGGTTTGCATCCAGATCAAAAGAGGTCATTGTGCCCCTCTACTCATCACTCATCAGACCCATCATAGAGTACAATGTCCCATTTGGGATGTACCTTAAAAGACACCTGCAACAGTTGGAAAGACCACAGAAGTACCTCACCAAGAGGATCACTGGCCTCAGACAGATGCCCTATGCAGCTCGACTGAAGAAACCCCAGCTGTACTCGGTTGCATACCACCTACTCAGAGTTGATCTCTGCCTGACATACAAGGCCATATCCAACTCAGAATTGATGACATGCTCCACCAAAATAAAACCTTACCACTCAAGCCACACACTCTAGGGATCTAAACCTCACAACAACAATAAATAGGATGTGCTGGAAGGATATATTCCTGTCCCAGAGACTTCCCCTGCTTTGGAACAAGATTCCAATCTACATTAGGCAGAGCTCCTTGCTAACACTCTTCAAAAGAAACCTTGACGAGTGGATGGGAAACAAAAGGTTTACCCCAGAGATCACTGCAGTGGTTTTGCTGGACAGAGACACAGGGAACTAATCTAAGGGGGCAGCGAAAGCCAACACATTCTGGCTAGGCTTATAAATGGGTTCGGGCAGATAGCCTAGTACCTACCTAAGAACCTAAGAACCTAAGTAAAATCCAATTACACACCCAGGTTAACTAAAGAAACTAGAGCAGTACTCAAAGACAGGGACAAGGCCTGGTTACAGTTCCATAAGAACAAAACCAGCACCGATAAACAGCTTTTCCTAGAACTTAGAAACAAAGTAAAGAAATTAATGAAAACTGACAAATCCAACTACTACCACAACATCCAAATCAAACATCAGAATAACGCACAACAATTCTGGGCAGCTGTAAACAACCTACTTCAACCAGGTAAAAATACCACATCCACACCAAAAACAGCTAACAACTGTGAAAGCATGACCACCCAGTTCAACAACTACTTTACAGAATCCATTCAATCCCTAGCAAACAATCTGAATAACACTACACCTAACCCCCCAGAAAAAAATCCCAATACCCCCCCAGAAAATTAGAATAATCTCTTCAAAATAAAACCAGCCTCGACCCACTGCATCAAAAAACTACTAAGAAAACTAAAACCAACTACCTTCGCTGCTGAGAACCTCCCTGCAGATTATCTAAAACTAGCATCAGAAGCCATCTCCTACCCAATAACCATACTTATAAATAGATCCATCACTGAGACATATGTTCCCACCATTTGGAAAATATCACATATCTTACCCCTGCACAAAGGAGGCAGCTCCTGTGAACTAACTAATTATCGCCCGATTGCCATCCTTCCCCCCTGTCTAAAATCCTAGAAAGAGCTGTACACTCACAACTCATGGAATACCTATTATTACACAGCCTCCTATACCACACTCAACATGGCTTTCACCCTGCTCATAGCACAACAACAGCCCTTCTATCCTTCACAAACACAATTAATCAGTTCAAAAATAACTCTCAGTTCATATCAGCTGTATTCCTGGACTTGTCAAAAGCATTTGACATGGCCAATCACCCCAAACTCATAAACGTCCTCTCCTCCCACAACCTCAGCAACACAGCTATAACAGATCATCATCAAACCATCCTTTGGCAAGAGTCCCTCTAACCCTTCCTACCAGTTACCTTAGGGGTACCCCATAGCTACATCCTTTGACCCCTACTTTTTTTGCTATTTACCAATCACCTCCACTTTGCCACTCCCCAAGCAAAGATCATTCAATACGCTGACAACTCCATTCTGATCTGCTCTGCTTCCTCCCTTGACTACCTGAAATCTATCACCCAAGACACCTTTCTATCTGTTGAAACATGGCTAACAATCTCCCAACTTATATCAAATCCCAATAAAACTAAACTTATGCTTTTCTACCCCACCAAAAATCCTTCCTCTTCCACAACCGTTCATATCTTCTCCAGCAACAAAACCACAATCACTCCTACCCCCATACCAAACGTCTAGGTGTTGTTATTGATAATAACCTGAAATTTGACCTCCACATAGAGCAATCCATTAAAAAAGTTCACAAGAAACTTGGTCTACTTTATAGGAATAAACAATTTCTAACAATACAAAAATGACAATTGCTAGAACACACCTGCTATAAACACTTGTATATGCATCCCCTATCCTTACAAACCTCCATTAAACCGACCTCGTCAAGCCTGAAACCTGCTATAACAAAATCTCCAAATTTTCCACTAATGCTACCTATAAATCCCATCACTGTCAGTCTCTCAAACAACTTAACTGACTAGAACTCCCTCTTTTACTTCAGTTTAATTAACTAACCATAGCCCACAAAATCCTCCACCATCCAGAAAAAACCCAGCCCTTAAAGACATTATCCAACCATACTTTGCATCCAGATCCCCTTGCTCAAACAACAAACTATTACTCCAAGTCTCCAAAATAAAAAACTCAACAGGTGAATCCCTATTCTCCAACTATATCTCCAAACTTTGGAACTCTCTGCCCAACGCACTTATGAACACTTCCTCAGCTAAACAGTTTAAAGAACTCCAAAAACCCACTGTACAAACTCCTGGCTCTGCTCTTGCCACAGCCCAGGTTATACCCACTAAACTCCCTCCAAACATCCTGTACTACACCTTCCCCTCAAACATTGAACCCACTCAACAAACACCTTAATGATTCTTATATCAAACGTATTCTCTATCTACTACTAATGTTTGATCGCACTGACATATCTTTGTTTGAAAACTCTACATACTGAAATTAAGTACAACCCTTCAGAATGTATTAAATGTTAATGCTATAATTCCTATTGTTTTTCACTCTTATGAACCATGACTGTTGTAAATAGTCTTATTATAATTACCTACTCTGGTAACTTACTCTACCTAGCAACTTAATGTTTTTTAATATGTGTTAATTATACTCTGTACTAAAGACTTTGTACTATTTGATTTTGGAGCTTTCTCCCCAGGCCACTACTGAAAAAGGACAAATGTCCAGATGGACTTTCCCGGTTAACAAATGTAAAATAAAATAAAAATAAAAATAAATAGTAACTCACAAGTGAGGAGAGTGTGTTGAGCAGATGGAAAGAGTACTATGAGGGGTTGATGAATGAAGAGAATGAGAGGGAGAGAAGGTTGGATGATGAGCGGATGGTGAATCATGAAGTGCAGTGGATTAGCAAGGAGGAAGTAAGGATAGCTATGAAGAGGATGAAGAATGGAAAGGCTGTTGGCCCAGATGACATACCTGTGGAAGCATGGAGGTGTTTAGGTGAAATGGAAGTGGAGTTTTTAACCAGATTGTTTAATGAAATCTTGGAAAGTGAGAGGATGCCTGAGGAATGGAGAAAAAGTGTTTTGGTACTGATTTTTAAGAATAAGGGTGATGTGTAGAGCTGTAGTAACTACAGAGGCATTAAATTGATTAGTCACAGCATGAAGTTATGGGAAAGAGTAGTGGAAGTTAAGTTAAGAAGGGAGGTGATGATTAGTGATCAGCAGTATGGTTTCATGCCAGGAAAGAGCACTACAGATGCGATGTTTGCTCTGAGAGTGCTGATCGAGAAGTACAGAGAAAGTCAGAAGAAGTTGCATTGTGTCTTTGTGGACTTATAGAAAGCATATGACAGGGTGCCTAGAGAGGAGTTGTGGTATTGTATGAGGAAGTCGGGAGTGTCAGAGAAGTATGTAAGAGTGGTACAGGATATGTACGAGGGTAGTGTAACAGTGGTGATGTCTGCGGTGGTAGTGATGGATGCGTTTAAGGTGGAGGTGGGATTACATCAAGGATCAGCTCTGAGCCCTTTCTTATTTTCAATGGTGATGGACAGGTTGACAGACGAGATCAGACAGGAGTCCCCGTGGACTATGATGTTTGCAGATGACATTGTGATCTGTAGTGAGAGTAGGGAACAGGTGGAGGAGACCCTGGAGAGGTGGAGATATGCTCTAGAGAGAAGAGGAATGAAGGTCAGTAGGACTAAGACAGAATATGTGTGTGTGAATGAGAGGGAGGATAGAGGAATGGTGAGGATGCAGGGAGTAGAGCTGGCAAAGGTGGATGAGTTTAAATACTTGGGATCAACAGTTCAGAGTAATGGTGAGTATGGAAGAGAGGTGAAGAAGAGAGTACAGGCAGGATGGAGTAGGTGAAGAAGAGTGTCAGGAGTGATTTGTGACAGACGGTTACCAGTAAGAGTGAAATGGAAGGTCTACAAGAGGGTAGTGAGACCAGCTATGGTATATGGGTTGGAGCCAGTGGCACTGACAAAAAGGCAGGAGTCAGAGCTTGACATGGCAGAGTTGAAGATGTTAAGATTTGCACTGGGTGTGACGAGGACGGACAGGATTAGGAATAAGCATATTAGAGGGTCAGTCCAGGTTGGAAGGCTTGGAGACAAAGCAAGAGAGGCAAGATTGCATTGGTTTGGACATGTGCTGAGGAGGGATGCTGGGTATATTGGGAAAAGATTCTAAAGGATGAAGCTGCTAGGTAACAGGAAAAGAGGAAGGCCTAAGATAAGGTTTATGGATACGGTGAGAGAGGACATGCAGGTGTTTGGTATGACACAGCAAGATGCAGAGGACAGGAAGAAATGGAAACAGATGGTCTGCTGTGGCAACCCCTAACGGGAGCAGCAGAAAGAAGAAGAAGAAGGAGAAGAAGTAAGGCTCCTTGTAAATTGCCTTTGTGCCTCCCTGAGATGCAAGGAGAAAAATTGTTAGAGATCTAAATACAGCTAGTTAGAAGAAGAGCGGTCAGAGATCTAGTGATTAAATCTGAGTTGAGAATTTGAGGAGAGAATTTTAAAACATGAAGCATGTGTCCAAGTATTGTGAAATAAGGGAAGTACAGGGATGGATAGTAGAGATAAGAGTAGAAGTGGAGAAGTGATATGAAGCAATCGAATTGCCCATCAGGTTTTGGGGAATTTTTTTGTTGTAAAGGAAAGAAGATGCCAAATTAAGATAAAAATACAAGTGGATATTGGGACTGTAGTCATCCTAGCTGCCACTTTGGGTACCTAAAATTTGAGGTTATGCATTAAGGGGGTGATGGTGAGGTTAAGATGATAAAGTAGTTGACCACCTTACATACATAAAGATGGTTATAGAAGATTAAATGAAAAAAATGGAAGGGAGGGTGATATATGTCCAACATAATCAACAGGTAAATGGTTAGGTTAAGAGCAAGATCCTGCAAAAAGTGACCTAGACATCTGTCTTGGGCCCGAGGCAGCTTAGAGGCCCCAGTTGGCTTAACAAATTGCTCAGTCATCTGTCACATATGCACTTATCTGTCACTTTTTTAAACAAATGAAACTATTGTCATGTGGATTCCACTGGTTTGCTTTGCTTAAGGCTGGCTTTAAAAATAAAAAAGGGTCACACATTTGTCATTTACACGCTCATCTGTCACTTTAAAAAATGTTTTTAAAAACTAAATACTAGTATCACGTACAATGCTCTACTAAAACACACAGGGTAAGCAAGTACTGTGTGTTCCATTCATTATGCAGAACGTGTGTGGAAGACTCGAGTGCTTGCTGAACAGCATGATGTAATGCGCGGCACTACAAGACAAGGGGTAGATCTGAATTTTATAAGTGAATACAGAACAAGAGATTTACAGATAGCAGCAGCTTTTTTACAAGTCAGTGCCGAACACAAAGCTGGTTTTGTGTGTGTGTGTGTGTGTGTGTGTGTGTGTGTGTGTGTGTGTGTGTGTGTGTGTGTGTGTGTGTGTGTGTGTGTGTGTGTATGTGGAATGCATGGCATTCTATTTAAGAGATTTGCTCAAGGCATATATACTTAAGAGACTTGCTCAGAGTCTAGCCCTGAACCTTAAGTATGACAAGCAAAAACTTTAATCCTCA